>NC_090657.1:12402358-12652358 GCF_040937935.1 Hyperolius riggenbachi | reverse complement strand
GCTTCACTACAGTCCTCATCAGCGAGATCTGAGAGGCGGTAACAGGATAGGATCTCGCACATGTGCGCCTGCACCGCTTCACTACAGTCCTCAGCAGCGAGATCTGAGAGGCGGTAACAGGATAGGATCTCACACATGTGCGCCTGCACCGCTTCACTACAGTCCTCAGCAGCGAGATCTGAGAGGCGGTAACAGGATAGGATCTCACACATGTGCGCCTGCACCGCTTCACTACAGTCCTCAGCAGCGAGATCTGAGAGGCGGTAACAGGACAGGATCTCACACATGTGCGCCTGCGCCGCTTCACTACACTCCTCAGCAGCGAGATCTGAGAGGCGGTAACAGGATAGGATCTCACACATGTGCTCCTGCGCCGCTTCACTACAGTCCTCAGCAGCGAGATCTGAGAGGCGGTAACAGGATAAGATCCCGCACATGTGCTCCTGCGCCGCTTCACTACAGTCCTCAGCAGCGAGATCTGAGAGGCGGTAACAGGATAGGATCTCACACATGTGCGCCTGCGCCGCTTCACTACACTCCTCAGCAGCGAGATCTGAGAGGAGGTAACAGGATAAGATCTCGCACATGTGCTCCTGCGCCGCTTCACTACAGTCCTCAGCAGCGAGATCTGAGAGGCGGTAACAGGATAGGATCTCACACATGTGCGCCTGCGCCGCTTCACTACAGTCCTCAGCAGCGAGATCTGAGAGGCGGTAACAGGATAGGATCTCACACATGTGCGCCTGCGCCGCTTCACTACACTCCTCAGCAGCGAGATCTGAGAGGAGGTAACAGGATAAGATCTCGCACATGTGCTCCTGCGCCGCTTCACTACAGTCCTCAGCATCGAGATCTGAGAGGCGGTAACAGGATAGGATCTCACACATGTGAGCCTGCGCCGCTTCACTACAGTCCTCAGCATCGAGATCTGAGAGGCGGTAACAGGAGAGGATCTCACACATGTGCGCTAGTGTTGGGCGAACAGTGTTCGCCACTGTTCGGGTTCTGCAGAACATCACCCTGTTCGGGTGATGTTCGAGTTCGGCCGAACACCTGACGGTGCTCGGCCAAACCGTTCGGCCATATGGCCGAACTAAGAGCGCATGGCCGAACGTTCCCCGAACGTTCGGCTAGCGCTGTGATTGGCCGAACGGGTCACGTGGTTCGGACCCGAACGCGCTCTGATTGGCCGAACGGTCACGTGGTTCGGGTAAATAAATACCCGAACCACGTCATATCTCCGCCATTTGTCTGTGGGTTTAGCTTTGGGTAGGCAGGCAGGGTAGTTCGCGCTCCAGCCACGCTAGCCAGGGTCCCCCCTGTCATTGTGTCACTGCTGGGAACAGTAGTACACCGCTTGCTCAGCCACACTATATAGCATTCTGTTTACTGCCACTCTGTGTACCTCGCTCAGCCACACTATATAGCATTCTGTTTACTGCCACTCTGTGTCTGCTGGGAATAGTAGTACACCGCTTGCTCAGCCACACTATATAGCATTCTGTTTACTGCCACTCTGTGTACCTCGCTCAGCCACACTATATAGCATTCTGTTTACTGCCACTCTGTGTCTGCTGGGAATAGTGGTACACCGCTCGCTCAGCCACACTATATAGCATTCTGTTCACTGTTCTGTGTCTGCTTGGAATAGTGGTACACCGCTCGCTCAGCCACACTATATAGCATTCTGTTTACTGTTCTGTGTCTGCTGGGAATAGTGGTACACCGCTCGCTCAGCCACACTATATAGCATTCTGTTTACTGTTCTGTGTCTGCTGGGAATAGTGGTACACCGCTCGCTCAGCCACACTATATAGCATTCTGTGCACTGTTCTGTGTCTGCTGGGAATAGTGGTACACCGCTCGCTCAGCCACACTATATAGCATTCTGTTCACTGTTCTGTGTCTGCTGGGAATAGTGGTACACCGCTCGCTCAGCCACACTATATAGCATTCTGTTTACTGTTCTGTGTCTGCTGGGAATAGTGGTACACCGCTCGCTCATCCACACTATATAGCATTCTGTTCACTGTTCTGTGTCTGCTGGGAATAGTGGTACACCGCCCGCTCAGCCACACTATATAGCATTCTGTTCACTGTTCTGTGTCTGCTGGGAATAGTGGTACACCGCTCGCTCAGCCACACTATATAGCATTCTGTTCACTGTTCTGTGTCTGCTGGGAACAGTAGTACACCGCTCGCTCAGCCAGAGTATATAGCATTGTGTTTACTGCCACTCTGTGTACACCGCTCAGCCAGACTATATACCATTGTTTACTGACACTCTGTGTACACCGCTCAGCCAGACTATATACCATTGTTTACTGACACTCTGTGTACACCGCTCAGCCAGACTATATACCATTGTTTACTGCCACTCTGATTCTGCTGGGAACAGTAGTACACCGCTCGCTCAGCCAGACTATATAGCATTGTGTTTACTGCCACTCTGTGTACACCGCTCAGCCAGACTATATACCATTGTTTACTGACACTCTGTGTACACCGCTCAGCCAGACTATATACCATTGTTTACTGAAACTCTGTGTACACCGCTCAGCCAGACTATATACCATTGTTTACTGCCACTCTGATTCTGCTGGGAACAGTAGTACACCGCTCGCTCAGCCAGACTATATACCATTGTTTACTGACACTATATAGCAGACTATATAGCATTGTGTGTACACCGCTCAGCCAGACTATATACCATTGTTTACTGACACTCTGTGTACACCGCTCAGCCAGACTATATACCATTGTTTACTGCCACTCTGATTCTGCTGGGAACAGTAGTACACCGCTCGCTCAGCCAGACTATATACCATTGTTTACTGACACTCTGTGTACACCGCTCAGCCAGACTATATACCATTGTTTACTGCCACTCTGATTCTGCTGGGAACAGTAGTACACCGCTCGCTCAGCCAGACTATATACCATTGTTTACTGACACTATATAGCAGACTATATAGCATTGTGTGTACACCGCTCAGCCAGACTATATACCATTGTTTACTGACACTCTGTGTACACCGCTCAGCCAGACTATATACCATTGTTTACTGCCACTCTGATTCTGCTGGGAACAGTAGTACACCGCTCGCTCAGCCAGACTATATACCATTGTTTACTGACACTCTGTGTACACCGCTCAGCCAGACTATATACCATTGTTTACTGCCACTCTGATTCTGCTGGGAACAGTAGTACACCGCTCGCTCAGCCAGACTATATAGCATTGTGTTTACTGCCACTCTGTGTACACCGCTCAGCCACACTATATAGCATTGCGTACTCTGCCAGTCAGTGTGTATATTGCTGGGATCAGTAATACTCCACTCACCGTCAACCACTATATGAGCTCAACATGAGTTCCCCAGAGACCTCCGCTGTGAGCAGCACTCCCAACAACAGCAACAGCCAACGCCCCACGCAAGCTATAACATCCACCCCAGCAGCCAGTGGTCAGCAGCAGCCCTCCCCGGAGGAGAACGTTGTGTCCATCAGTCCGTCGCCAGAGCGATTAATGAGGGCTGCCATTGAGGAGATGATGGGGCCTGATGTGGAGGAGGAGGTCTGGCTCAGGCCAGCATCCCAAGTTAATGTTGAGGACGATGAGGGGTCTGTGTCTGGGGATGTTGGGGTGGCAGAGGTGGTGGGTGGGTCAGACTCAGGAGAAGAGTTGTATGATGAGGATGATGATCGGGACCATCTGTATGTGCCTCAGAGTCCGACCCCGGAAAACATGTTGTATCGTGTGTTTAGGTACTAAAATCTGCGTTCCCTCCCAGTAGTGTTGGGCGAACAGTGTTTGCCACTGTTCGGGTTCTGCAGAACATCACCCTGTTCGGGGTGACTATATAGCAGACTATATAGCATTGTGTTTAATGCCACTCTGTGTACACGGCTCAGCCACACTATATAGCATTGTGTTTACTTCCACTCTGTGTCTGCTGGGAACAGTAGTACACCGCTCACCCGCCACTGTATAGCATTGTGCTCTGTGTCACTGCTGACAATAGTGGTACACCGCTCACCCACCACTGTATAGCATTTCTGTACTGCCACTGTACTGCTGCCAGTCAGCGTGTACTTTAAGGATAAGTGAAATGAGGAAGAAATCCGGTGAAAGAGGGAGGGGCAAGGGAAGAGGTGTTTCCCCTGACGGTTCACGTACAGGCCACAGGGGAGCACCCAAGAAAACCCACTCAATACTGCCCATGTTGTCCAGGACAACAACCCTCACAGATCCAAAAGAACAGGACCAGATAATTACTTGGATGACCTCTCAAGCGTCCAGCAGTGGGTTAAGCAGCACCAGCACATCACGCATGAGGTCCGAGTCCTCAGCCAGTTAAAGTCTGGGCTTTCTTTGAAGACTGCACTGAGGATGTTACCATGGCGATTTGCAAGGTGTGCAAGACCCGCCTGAGCAGGGGGAAAAGTATTAACAACCTCTCCACCACCAGCATGAGCCGCCACATTCTATCCAAACATCCCACTCTGTGGGCAAACGCGGCAGGACAGGGTACCACCAGCAACACTGCCTCCCTTGGGTTCACCAGACTCACCACCAGACCCGCCTCAGCAGCAGCAGTAGCCCAGCCATTGCGTGGTTCACAACATTCACAAACATCAGACGATGCTGACACTGTCACTTTCCGGACTAGTGCTCTTGAGGTCTCCCAGTGTTCATCAAACACAACAACCAACAGCCCTTCGGTGTGCAGCGCTACGGTTGAGTTGTCTGTCTCTGAGATGTTTGAGCACAAGAGGAAATTGCCAGCAAATGACCCCCGGGCCGTGGCAGTAACAGCCAGCCAGCATAGCCAAGCTTCTGGCCTGCGAAATGCTGCCATATCGAGTGGTGGAGACAAACAGCTTCAAGGGCATGATGTCAGTGGCCATCCCACGTTACGTTGTTCCCAGCCGCTACCACTTTGCGCGCTCTGCAGTGCCTGAGTTGCATGAGCACGTGGTCAGCTAAATAACCCGAAGCTTGAAGAATGCCGTTGCCTGCAAGGTTCACCTCACCACTGACACCTGGACGAGTGCGTTCGGCCAGGGTCGATACATCTCCCTTACCGCGCACTGGGTGAACCTTGTGGAGCCTGGCAGCGATTCCTCACCTGCTACGGCGCGGGTGTTGACCACGCCGCAAATAGCTGGATAACAACAGCAGCACCTACCTCTCTGACTCCTTCTCCTCCAACGCATCTCAAAGCTGTACCTCATCCGGAAATGCTAACCCAGCACCAGCAGCAGTAGGATCGTGGAAGCAGTGCAGCACAGCTGTTGGCATGCGTCAGCAAGCGTTGCTGAAGCTGATCTGCCTTGGGGATAAGCAGCACACAGGGGAGGAAATTTGGAGGGGAATAAAGGAACAGACGGATTTGTGGCTGGCACCGCTGGACCTGAAACCGGGCATGAAGCTAGACACCTGGCACGAACTGGCAATGTACGCAATAGAGGTGCTGGCTTGCCCGGCAGCCAGCGTTATGTCGGAACGCTGTTTCAGTGCTGCCGGAGGCATCATCACAGATCGGCGTATCCGCCTCTCCGCAGAAAATGCAGACCGTCTGACTCAAATTAAAATGAATCAATCCTGGATTGGAAACGACTACGCAACACTCCTGGACCCCAACCAAGTAACATGACCGATGAACATCTGGGATGGTTTAGCGTTTCCGGTCCCTGTTTATTGAACCTCTCATCTGTATTACATTTATGACTGCATGGCGGCAAAAAGCATTGCTGCTATATCCGCACGCTTTTTGTCCTCATGCAAGGCCTGGGTTGTTGTGTCTCACAAAGCGTGGCCTTCTCCTCCTGCGCCTCCTCCTGTTCCATCACGTGTGCTGCTGCTGCTGCTGCTGCTGCTGGGTTACCGTTGCCGGTCCCTGTTTATGGAACCTCTTATCTTTATTACATTTATGACTACATGGCGGTACAAAGCATGCTATCCGCACGCTTTTTGTCCTCATGCAAGGCCTGGGTTGTTGTGTCTCACAAAGCGTGGCCTTCTCCTCCTGCGCCTCCTCCTGTTCCATCACGTGTGCTGCTGCTGCTGCTGCTGCTGGGTTAGCGTTGCCGCGTGGTCCCTGTTTATTGAACCTCTTATCTTTATTACATTTATGACTACATGGCGGTACAAAGCATGCTATCCGCACGCTTTTTGTCCTCATGCAAGGCCTGGGTTGTTGTGTCTCACAAAGCGTGGCCTTCTCCTCCTGCGCCTCCTCCTGTTCCATCACGTGTGCTGCTGCTGGGTTAGCGTTGCCGCGTGGTCCCTGTTTATTGAACCACTTATCTTTATTACATTTATGACTGCATGGTGGTACAAAGCATGCTATCCGCACGCTTCTTGTCCTCATGCAAGGCCTGGGTTGTTGTGTCTCAAAGCGTGGCCTTCTCCTCCTGCGCCACCCTCCTCCTGTTCCATCACGTGTGCTGCTGCTGGGTTAGCATTACCGGTCCCTTTTCCTGGAACCTCTTATATGTATTACATTTATGACTGCATGCCGACAAAAAGCATGTTACCTGTGCAAAGAAAACAGACATTTCCCGCATTTAAAAGACAGTTTTCCCTTTGAAACTTTAAAATCGATTTTCTCAAAAACTATAAGCTCTTTTTGCTAAATTTTTTTTTCCTCTTGTACCCACTCCCAAGGTGCACATACCCTGTAAATTTGGGGTATGTAGCATGTAAGGAGGCTTTACAAACCACAAAAGTTCGGGTCCCCATTGACTTCCATTATGTTCGGAGTTCGGGTCGAACACCCGAACATCGCGGCCATGTTCGGCCTGTTCGGCCCGAACCCGAACATCTAGATGTTCGCCCAACACTAATGTGCGCCTGCACCGCTTCACTACAGTCCTCAGCAGGGAGATCTGAGAGGCGGTAACAGGACAGGATCTCACACATGTGCGCCTGCGCCGCATCACTACAGTCCTCAGCAGTGAGATCTGAGAGGCGGTAACAGGATAGGATCTCACACATGTGCGCCTGCGCCGCTTCACTACAGTCCTCAGCAGCGAGATCTGAGAGGCGGTAACAGGATAGGATCTCACACATGTGCGCCTGTGCCGCTTCACTACAGTCCTCAGCAGCGAGATCTGAGAGGCGGTAACAGGATAGGATCTCGCACATGTGCGCCTACGCCGCTTCACTACAGTCCTCAGCAGCGAGATCTGAGAGGCGGTAACAGGATAGGATCTCGCACATGTGTGCCTGCGCCGCTTCACTACAGTCCTCAGCAGCGAGATCTGAGAGGCGGTAACAGGATAGGATCTCACACATGTGCGCCTGCGCCGCTTCACTACAGTCCTCAGCAGCGAGATCTGAGAGGCGGTAACAGGATAGGATCTCACACATGTGCGCCTGCGCCGCTTCACTACAGTCCTCAGCAGCGAGATCTGAGAGGCGGTAACAGGATAGGATCTCACACATGTGCGCCTGCGCCGCTTCACTACAGTCCTCAGCAGCGAGATCTGAGAGGCGGTAACAGGATAGGATCTCACACATGTGCGCCTGAACCGCTTCACTACAGACCTCAGAAGCGAGATCTGAGAGGTGGTAACAGGATAGGATCTCACACATGTGCGCCTGAACCGCTTCACTACAGACCTCAGAAGCGAGATCTGAGAGGCGGTAACAGGAGAGGATCTCACACATGTGCGCCTGCACCGCTTCACTACAGTCCTCAGCAGCGAGATCTGAGAGGCGGTAACAGGATAGGGCGTATCACCCGGCATCAATGACACCCAGCGTATAGGACAACCCCTGACTTTTCAGAAAATTTTCAGGGGTTAACAAGTAGTCTTATACACCAGAATATACAGTAATTATACAGATATTTCCTTGATTACAAACACTGGAGTTACAAATGTACAATGTTGCCTTTGTGTGCAAAATGTACTGTTTAATTTTGTTATTGCATATTGTTTATTTTTACCTGTTACAGTATTATATAAACTGTTGTAAGTAGTTTAAAGCACATTGGAAACAACCAAAACTCATTAATGATACTTTATGTCCAAATTCAGAGTTGTCCTAAAGTAAAACATTTATCCACAAGTACCAGTATGTATAATACAAGAAATTCAACATACAAACAACCTCCCAAAACAGAACCTGTTCGTAAGTAGGGGACGGCTTGTGCAGGCAGTACCTTACTTACAAACACTCGCGTTACACTTCATACATACAAAGTTGTTTTCATGTACAAAAGGTACTGTACTGTTTATGTTGTTTCATATTGTTGTTGTTACATGTTACAGTATTGTATAAACTTTTAAGTAGTTGAAAACAAATTAAAGGCCCATTAAAATAACCCAAAAAATTGTTTATATTATATGGCATGTCCAACTCTAGAGTTGTCCGAAATACTTTATCCACGTTTCACTATAAATAATGTTACTCTGCTTACAAATGAATTCAGTTTACATACAACCTCCCACAACAGAACTAGTGTTGGGCCAACATCTAGATGTTCGGGTTCGGGCCGAACAGGCCGAACATGGCCGCGATGTTCGGGTGTTCGACCCGAACTCCGAACATAATGGAAGACAATGGGGACCCGAACTTTTGTGGTTTGTAAAGCCTCCTTACATGCTACATACCCCAAATTTACAGGGTATGTGCACCTTGGGAGTGGGTACAAGAGGAAAAAAAATTAGCAAAAAGAGCTTATAGTTTTTGAGAAAATCGATTTTAAAGTTTCAAAGGGAAAACTGTCTTTTAAATGCGGGAAATGTCTGTTTTCTTTGCACAGGTAACATGTTTTTTGTCGGCATGCAGTCATAAATGTAATACATATAAGAGGTTCCAGGAAAAGGGACCGGTAACGCTAACCCAGCAACAGCACACGTGATGGAACAGGAGGAGGCGCAGGAGGAGAAGGCCACGCTTTGTGAGACACAACAACCCCGGCCTTGCATGAGGGCAAGAAGCGTGCGGATAGCATGCTTTGTACCGCCATGCAGTCATAAATGTAATAAAGATAAGAGGTTCCATAAACAGGGACCGGCAACGCTAACCCAGCAGCAGCAGCACACGTGATGGAACAGGAGGAGGCGCAGGAGGAGAAGGCCACGCTTTGTGAGACACAACAACCCAGGCCTTGCATGAGGACAAAAAGCGTGCGGATAGCATGCTTTTTACCGCCATGCAGTCATAAATGTAATAAAGATAAGTGGTTCAATAAACAGGGACCACGCGGCAACGCTAACCCAGCAGCAGCAGACGTGATGGAACAGGAGGAGGCGCAGGAGGAGAAGGCCACGCTTTGTGAGACACAACAACCCAGGCCTTGCATGAGGGCAAGAAGCGTGCGGATAGCATGCTTTGTACCGCCATGCAGTCATAAATGTAATAAAGATAAGTGGTTCAATAAACAGGGACCATGCGGCAACGCTAACCCAGCAGCAGCAGACGTGATGGAACAGGAGGAGGCGCAGGAGGAGAAGGCCACGCTTTGTGAGACACAACAACCCAGGCCTTGCATGAGGGCAAGAAGCGTGCGGATAGCATGCTTTGTACCGCCATGCAGTCATAAATGTAATAAAGATAAGTGGTTCAATAAACAGGGACCACGCGGCAACGCTAACCCAGCCAGCAGCAGCAGACGTGATGGAACAGGAGGAGGCGCAGGAGGAGAAGGCCACGCTTTGTGAGACACAACAACCCAGGCCTTGCATGAGGGCAAGAAGCGTGCGGATAGCATGCTTTGTACCGCCATGCAGTCATAAATGTAATAAAGATAAGTGGTTCAATAAACAGGGACCACGCGGCAACGCTAACCCAGCAGCAGCAGACGTGATGGAACAGGAGGAGGCGCAGGAGGAGAAGGCCACGTTTTGTGAGACACAACAACCCAGGCCTTGCATGAGGGCAAGGAGCGTGCGGATAGCATGCTTTGTACCGCCATGCAGTCATAAATGTAATAAAGATAAGTGGTTCAATAAACAGGGACCACGCGGCAACGCTAACCCAGCAGCAGCAGACGTGATGGAACAGGAGGAGGCGCAGGAGGAGAAGGCCACGCTTTGTGAGACACAACAACCCAGGCCTTGCATGAGGGCAAGAAGCGTGCGGATAGCATGCTTTGTACCGCCATGCAGTCATAAATGTAATAAAGATAAGTGGTTCAATAAACAGGGACCACGCGGCAACGCTAACCCAGCAGCAGCAGACGTGATGGAACAGGAGCAGGCGCAGGAGGAGAAGGCCACGGTTTTTGAGACACAACAACCCAGGCCTTGCATGAGGACAAAAAGCGTGCGGATATAGCAGCAATGCTTTTTGCCGCCATGCAGTCATAAATGTAATACAGATGAGAGGTTCAATAAACAGGGACCGGAAACGCTACACCATCCCAGATGTTCATTGGTCATGTTACTTGGTTGGGGTCCTGGAGTGTTGCGTAGTCATTTCCAATCCAGGATTGATTCATTTTAATTTGAGTCAGACGGTCTGCATTTTCTGTAGAGAGGCGGATACGCCGATCTGTGACGATGCCTCCGGCAGCACTGAAACAGCGTTCCGACATAACGCTGGCTGCCGGGCAAGCCAGCACCTCTATTGCGTACATTGCCAGTTCGTGCCAGGTGTCTAGCTTCGATACCCAATAGTTGAAGGGGGCAGATGGATTGTTCGACACAGCTACGTCATCTGACATGTAGTCCTTGACCATCTTCTCCAGGCGATCGGTGTTGGAGGTGGATCTGCACGCTTCCTGTTCAGTGGGCTGCTGCTGCATGGGTGTCAGAAAATTTTCCCACTCCAAGGACACTGCCGATACCGTTCCCTTTTGGGTACTAGCTGCAGCTTGCGTTGTTTGCTGCCCTCCTGGTCGTCCTGGGTTTGCGGAAGTCAGTCTGTCTGCGTACAACTGGCTAGAGGAGGGGGAGGATGTCAATCTCCTCTCTAAAGTCTCCACAAGGGCCTGCTGGTATTCTTCCATTTTGACCTGTCTGACTCTTTCTTCAAGCAGTTTTGGAACATTGTGTTTGTACCGTGGATCCAGAAGGGTATAAACCCAGTAATTGGTGTTGTCCAGAATGCGCACAATGCGTGGGTCACGTTCAATGCAGTCTAGCATGAATTGAGCCATGTGTGCCAGAGTCCTACCAGAATCCTCATCATCCTCTTGTGAGCGTTGTGATAGTTGTTGTGATGCATCATAGTCGTCACCTTCCTCCTGGTCTGCTTCTGCTGACCATTCGCGTTGAATTGTGGAAGTCCAACGTGCACCGCTCTGGCCCTCGTCAGTGGTGGCATGAAATTCCTGCTCCAACTCCAGCTGTTCCTCCTCCTCTTCTTCGTCATAGCTGCTGGGGCCAGCGTTCCCTGAGGCGGATGGCCTGATGTTGGTACCATCACGCTGATCGTTTTCTCCTTCAGATTCCCTCAGTTGCATCATGACAGCTGTTTCCTTGATTTTTAACATCGACCTCTTCAGTAAACACAGCAGTGGTATGGTAATGCTGACTGAAGAGTTGTCACTGCTCACAAGCAACGTGGATTGCTCAAAATTTTGGAGGACTTGGCAGAGGTCCAACATGTTGGCCCAATCGGATCCACAGAAGCTTGGCAGCTGGCCGGATGCGCCTCGGTACTGCGCCGTCATGTACTGGACCACTGCACTCTTCTGCTCGCAAAAGCGGGCTAGCATGTGCAGCGTAGAATTCCAGCGCGTAGGGACATCACACAGCAAGCGATGGTGGGGGAGATTGAAGCGCTCCTGCATCTTGGCGAGTGCCCCCGAAGCAGTACTGGAATTTCTACAATGTTTGGCCACTCGACGCACCTTCAACAGAAGATCGGCCACGCCTGGGTATGTCCTCAGGAACCGCTGAACTACTAGGTTCATCACGTGCGCCAGGCAAGGGATGTGTGTCAGCTTAGCCAACCTTAAAGCGCGAATGAGATTACTCCCATTATCACACACAACCATGCCCGGTTTCAGGTCCAGCGGTACCAGCCACAAATCCGTCTGTTCCTTTATTCCCCTCCAAATTTCCTCCCCTGTGTGCTGCTTATCCCCAAGGCAGATTAGCTTCAGCAACGCTTGCTGACGCATGCCAACAGCTGTGCTGCACTGCTTCCACGATCCTACTGCTGCTGGGTTAGCATTTCCGGATGAGGTAGAGCTTTGAGATGCGTTGGAGGAGAAGGAGTCAGAGAGGTAGGTGCTGCTGTTGTTATCCAGTGGGAGGGACGGCGGTGCAGCTGTTTGTGGCGTGGGCAACACCCGTGCCGTAGCAGGTGAGGAATCGCTGCCAGGCTCCACAAGGTTCACCCAGTGCGCGGTAAGGGAGATGTATCGACCCTGGCCGAACGCACTCGTCCAGGTGTCAGTGGTGAGGTGAACCTTGCAGGCAACGGCATTCTTCAAGCTTCGGGTTATTTTGCTGACCACGTGCTCATGCAACTCAGGCACTGCAGAGCGCACAAAGTGGTAGCGGCTGGGAACCACGTAACGTGGGATGGCCACTGACATCATGCCCTTGAAGTTGTTTGTCTCCACCACTCGATTAGAGTTGGGCCGAACGGTTCGCCTGCGAACGGTTCCATGCGAACTTCAGTGGTTCGCGTTCGCGTCCCGCAGGCGAACCTTTGCGGAAGTTCGGTTCGCCCCATAATGCACATGGAGGGTCAACTTTGACCCTCTACATCACAGTCAGCAGGCCCAGTGTAGCCAATTAGGCTACACTAGCCCCTGGAGCCCCACCCCCCCTTATATAAGGCAGGCAGCGGCGGCCATTACGGCCACTCGTGTGCCTGCATTAGTCAGAGTAGGGCGAGCTGCTGCAGACTGTCTCTCAGGGAAAGATTAGTTAGGCTTAGCTTGTTCCTGTCTGGCTGCATACCTGTTCTGTGAACCCACCACTGCATACCTGTGCTGTGAACCCACCACTGCATACCTGTGCTGTGAACCCACCACTGCATACCTGTTCTGTTCAGTGGACCCGCCACTGCATACTTGTTCTGTTTAGTGAACCGCCACTGCATACCTGTTGTGTTCAGTGAACCCGCCACTGCATACCTGTTCTGTTCAGTGGACCCGCCACTGCATACCTGTTCTGTTTAGTGAACCCGCCACTGCATACCTGTTCTGTTCAGTGGACCCGCCACTGCATACCTGTTCTGTTTAGTGAACCGCCACTGTATACCTGTTCTGTTTAGTGAACCCGCCACTGCATACCTGTTCTGTTCAGTGGACCCGCCACTGCATACCTGTGCTGTGAACCCGCCACTGTATACCTGTTCTGTTCAGTGAACCCACCGCATCAGTGAGCATACCTGTGCAGTTAAGTGAACCCGCCACTGCATACCTGTTCTGTTCAGTGGACCCGCCACTGCATACCTGTTCTGTTTAGTGAACCCGCCACTGCATTCCCTGCACTCTCGCCATGGTGCGCACCAGTAAAGCACGGCCGTCACTACACAAACAGCTGTTTGCGGTGCGTTACACGATGAGTTTGGTGTGTCAGTGTGAAGCAGTACCTTAATTACACTACCTGATTGATGTATACACATGCAAGATGTTTGAAAGCACTTTAGGCCTGTCATTTAGCATTCAATGTGATTTCTGCCCTTAAAACGCTGCTTTGCGTCAAATCCAGATTTTTCCCGGGGACTTTTGGCATGTATCCCACTCCGCCATCCCCCCCTCCAGGTGTTAGACCCCTTGAAACATCTTTTCCATCACTTTTGTGGCCAGCATAATTATTATTTTTTTTCAAAGTTCGCATCCCCATTGAAGTCTATTGCGGTTCGCGAACTTTAACGCGAACCGAACCTTTCGCGAAAGTTCGCGAACCCGGTTCGCGAACCGAAAATCGGAGGTTCGGCCCAACTCTACACTCGATATGGCAGCATTTCGCAGGCCAGAAGCTTGGCTATGCTGGCTGTTACTGCCACGGCCCGGGGGTCATTTGCTGGCAATTTCCTCTTGCGCTCAAACATCTCCGACACAGACAACTGAACCGTAGCGCTGCACACGGAAGGGCTGTTGGTTGTTGTGTTTGATGAACACTGGGAGACCTCAAGAGCACTACTCCGGAAAGTGACAGTGTCAGCGTCGTCTGATGTTTGTGAATGTTGTGAACCACGCAATGGCTGGGCTACTGCTGCTGCTGAGGCGGGTCTGGTGGTGAGTCTGGTGAACCCAAGGGAGACAGTGTTGCTGGTACCCTGTCCTGCCGCGTTTGCCCACAGAGTGGGATGTTTGGATAGCATGTGACGGCTCATGCTGGTGGTGGAGAGGTTGTTAATACTTTTCCCCCTGCTCAGGCGGGTCTTGCACACCTTGCAAATCGCCATGGTAACATCCTCAGTGCGGTCTTCAAAGAAAGCCCAGACTTTGGAGCACCTGCCTCCTTGCTGGCGATTTCTGTTTGCTCCTCTTTTGCCTCTCACTTGAACTTCCACGCTTGTGGTGCCTGAAATAGCGCGCCGCCTACCTTGTGGCACAAGGCGAACTCGTGCAGCAGTGGGTTCTTCAACAGACTCATCTGTGCTGCTGCTACGACGGCGATGTTCTCGTTCACAAACAAAATCTGGGTCTCTGTCCACATTGTCCATACCCTCCTCTTCCATCTCCTCATACTCGTCATATGTCATTGTGGGGGGCCGCCGCCGTGGAGTAGAGCTCCCCAGAACAACCTCTGCGCAGCTCACTCCAACGTCGTCTTCCAGATCTTGTCGGCCGACCTCCTGCAATTGCAACCCCTCCTGCCCAAATTGCTCTGGGATTTGGGTTTCCGAGTCCTCCTCGGACTCGCCTTGTATTTCAGTGCGCGGTGCATTTCCCACAGTTAACGGTTGTGAATCCAGGCACAACATTTCTGGCTGTTCCTCCATTGACCTTTGAAAGGTGGAAGTTTGTTGGGCTGGGAATAGCTCCTGCGAATACCCCATTGTGTCCTGAGGTAATTCATCGGACTGGTTATCTGGCAGTTGTGTGCGTGGTGTCGCTGCCGGTTGTGTCAGCTTTGTGCCCACTGGCTCCTTGTAACTGGCTGAGGACTCGGACCTCGTGCGTGATGTGCTGGTGCTGCTTAACCCACTGCTGGACGCTTGAGAGGTCATCCAAGTAATTATCTGGTCCTGTTCTTTTGGATTTGTGAGGGTTGTTGTCCTGGACAACATGGGCGGTATTGAGTGGGTTTTCTTGGGTGCTCCCCTGTGGCCTGTACGTGAACCGTCAGGGGAAACACCTCTTCCCTTGCCCCTCCCTCTTTCACCGGATTTCTTCCTCATTTCACTTATCCTTACAGTACACGCTGACTGGCAGCAGTACAGTGGCAGTACAGAAATGCTATACAGTACCACTATTCCCAGCAGCGACACAGAGCACAATGCTATACAGTGACGGGTGAGCGGTGTACCACTATTCCCAGCAGCGACACAGAGCACAATGCTATACAGTGGCGGGTGAGCGGTGTACTACTATTCCCAGCAGACACAGAACAGTAAACAGAATGCTATATAGTGTGGCTGAGCGAGCGGTGTACCACTATTCCCAGCAGACACAGAACAGTAAACAGAATGCTATATAGTGTGGCTGAGCGAGCGGTGTACCACTATTCCCAGCAGACACAGAACAGTGAACAGAATGCTATATAATGTGGCTGAGCGAGGTACACAGAGTGGCAGTAAACAGAATGCTATATAGTGTGGCTGAGCGAGCGGTGTACTACTATTCCCAGCAGACACAGAACAGTAAACAGAATGCTATATAGTGTGGCTGAGCGAGCGGTGTACCACTATTCCCAGCAGACACAGAACAGTAAACAGAATGCTATATAGTGTGGCTGAGCGAGCGGTGTACCACTATTCCCAGCAGACACAGAACAGTAAACAGAATGCTATATAGTGTGGCTGAGCGAGCGGTGTACCACTGTTCCCAGCAGACACAGAACAGTGAACAGAATGCTATATAATGTGGCTGAGCGAGGTACACAGAGTGGCAGTAAACAGAATGCTATATAGTGTGGCTGAGCGAGTGGTGTACCACTATTCCCAGCAGACACAGAACAGTAAACAGAATGCTATATAGTGTGGCTGAGCGAGCGGTGTACCACTATTCCCAGCAGACACAGAACAGTGAACAGAATGCTATATAATGTGGCTGAGCGAGGTACACAGAGTGGCAGTAAACAGAATGCTATATAGTGTGGCTGAGCGAGCGGTGTACTACTATTCCCAGCAGACACAGAACAGTAAACAGAATGCTATATAGTGTGGCTGAGCGAGCGGTGTACCACTATTCCCAGCAGACACAGAACAGTAAACAGAATGCTATATAGTGTGGCTGAGCGAGCGGTGTACCACTATTCCCAGCAGACACAGAACAGTGAACAGAATGCTATATAGTGTGGCTGAGCGAGCGGTGTACCACTATTCCCAGCAGACACAGAACAGTAAACAGAATGCTATATAGTGTGGCTGAGCGAGCGGTGTACCACTATTCCCAGCAGACACAGAACAGTAAACAGAATGCTATATAGTGTGGCTGAGCGAGCGGTGTACCACTATTCCCAGCAGACACAGAACAGTAAACAGAATGCTATATAGTGTGGCTGAGCGAGCGGTGTACCACTATTCCCAGCAGACACAGAACAGTGAACAGAATGCTATATAATGTGGCTGAGCGAGGTACACAGAGTGGCAGTAAACAGAATGCTATATAGTGTGGCTGAGTGAGCGGTGTACTACTGTTCCCAGCAGCGACACAATGACAGGGGGGACCCTGGCTAGCGTGGCTGGAGCGCGAACTACCCTGCCTGCCTACCCAAAGCTAAACCCACAGACAAATGGCGGAGATATGACGTGGTTCGGGTATTTATTTACCCGAACCACGTGACAGTTCGGCCAATCAGAGCGCGTTCGGGTCCGAACCACGTGACCCGTTCGGCCAATCACAGCGCTAGCCGAACGTTCGGGGAACGTTCGGCCATGCGCTCTTAGTTCGGCCATGTGGCCGAACGGTTTGGCCGAGCACCGTCAGGTGTTCAGCCGAACTCGAACATCACCCGAACAGGGTGATGTTCTGCAGAACCCGAACAGTGGCGAACACTGTTCGCCCAACACTAAACAGAACCCAATTGTAAGTTGGGATCGTCTGTATATTATTTCTTGTATACTGTATTGCAAATAGTGCTCGTAATATTTACAGCTTTAGCTTGTACTCATGATTAAGAGCACAAAATAATTAAGTTTAATTTAAAGAGAACCTGTAACAATAAAAGTTCCCCTGTGGGATACTCACCTCGGTAGAGGGAAGCCTCAGAGTCCCAATGAGGCTCCCCCCTCCCCTGTAGCTGCAGGCAGTCAAGCGCTGGCTCCCCGAAGTCTCTGGCGATCCGGGCTGGACAAGCCTGACAAGTTGAATTTATTTTCCTTCCCTGGCTCCAGCGGGTGGCGCTGTTGCAGCTCTCAGCACGGCGATAGGCGGAAATAGCCGATCTCTGTCGGGTCCGCTCTACTATGCAGGCGCAGGAGACTTGCGGCTGTGCAGTAGAGCGGCCCGACAGCGATCGGCTATTTCCGCCTATCGCCGAGCGGAGAGCCGATACTACGTCTGCGCTGGAGGCGGGAAGGTAAATATTTACATCCCCGCTGTTCGGAGTGCCTTATATCTTTCATATTGGTTCTACAAACAATAATTACATAGAATAAACATGCTGAAAATAAACTATTCCATAAAAAAAAAAGAAAAAAAAAAAGAAAAAAAAGAAATTTACTTCACTTTTTCTATGAGGATTTTTTTTATATATAAAATTTCAGTCCCATCATCGCAAGACAGACATTTTTGTAGAACTGGGTAAGAAAAGTCAGACATTAAAAACTCAGACCTTTTAAGGCTGGTTTCACAGTGGGACGTTACAGGCGCACGTTAGAGCAGCCTGTAACGCAGCCCACCGCACAGTAATGAAAAATCAATGGGGCTGTTCACAGTGCGGACGTTGCATTACATTGTAACGCTGCGTCACAAGACAACGTACTGCATGCAGTACTTTGGACGCGGCTGAGCCGCGTTAGACTGTGCGCACATGCTCAGTAATGTTGGGGAGGAGCGGAGAGCGGCCAGGCACATGGCTAATTAATATGCACTGCACGTTATGACGTGCAGTGTTTACTTCCTGGAGCAGCCGCTCTGTGCAGCGATTGGCCGGTGGGACCGCGTGATGCCGCATGCGCACAAGAGTGCGCATCACGGCATCACTGACGCCAGAGTGAGCTGCACAACGCGGCTCACTCTGACGTCCAGATCCAGCACCACCAGGCGTTGAGTTAG
The DNA here is from genome assembly GCF_040937935.1 of Hyperolius riggenbachi. Lineage (NCBI taxonomy): Eukaryota > Metazoa > Chordata > Amphibia > Anura > Hyperoliidae > Hyperolius > Hyperolius riggenbachi. Next base: position 12,634,047 of record NC_090657.1, on the reverse strand, counting down.
GGGGACGTTATGCGACCTTAACGCCCCCTCTAACGCAACGTCCTGGTGTGAAATTAGCCTTAAATGTAGGCCAAAGTAAAACGTGGTAGTTACCCATAATCCCTTGCTCTCACCTGAGTCTGGGTTAGGCCAAGCTGCGCTGCTAACTCCGCCCTTTCCGGCAGGGCTAAATACTGTGTTTGCTGGAACCTATGATTGAGGGCCTGCAGCTGTAAACTGGAGTAGATTGTTCGAGGTTTCCTGATTTTCTTTCCTTTCCCATTTATTCGGATTTCTCCATTTTCTATCACAGTGGATTTCTCCAGGTCTGGAAAACAGAGACAAGCATGTTGAGTCCCAACAAAAAGGATATTAAAAATGAGCTTTTACACTTGTCATTATTACGGAATGCCAAACTGGAGGAAGTGAATTGGAAAATAAGGTTGAATGAGGTGGAAATAACTCTTTCCTTGCAGTATCTCTAGAGATTACTTATACAGTCACAAGATGGAAAAACTAAGCATCTGTGGTATATTTATTTGTATATAATGAATGAACAATCCCGCGTGCTGTCATGTAAAGGTCTGCTGTCAGTTTTCAACCATGGCTTGCATCCACTTATGTACTCATTGTCTGCAGTGTGGCTTGACCTATCTCTATTAGCTTGGATTCATGGGTGGAGATACACTCCGCACTGAGGCATGCTGGGGCAATGCCCCCCCCCTGGAAATCATTATGCCCCTCCTCTTTAAGACTTGGGGTTGGCGTACGTTAAAAAGGGGCGCTGGGAAAAAAGGGCGCGGGGTTTTAAACGATAAACATGGATAACATTTAAAAATATAATGTACTATATTTCGTTTAAATATTCGTTTTTATAAAGTTATAAATCATTAAATAATGTTCATGAAATCGGCAATTGTGAAAACGTTAATCTTCCGTTTAAAAAGTGAAATGTATAATAACGTTTAAAAAAAAAATTAGTAAGTAACCCTCCCTGTACCTAGACCCCCGTATTGGTGCCTAAACCTAAGACCCCCCCTGGTGGTGCCTAAACCTAAGACCCCCCCTGGTGGTGCCTAAACCTAAGACCCCCCTGGTGGTGCCTAAATCTAAGACCCCCCTGGTGGTGCCTAAATCTAAGACCCCCCTGATGGTGCCTAAACCTAAGACCCCCCCTGGTGGTGCCTAAACCTAAGACCCCCCTGGTGGTGCCTAATCCTAAGACCCCCCTGGTGGTGCCTAAACCTAAGACCCCCCTGGTGGTGCCTAAACCTAAGACTCCCCTGATGGTGCCTAAACCTAAGACCCCCCTGATGGTGCCTAAACCTAAGATCCCCCTGGTGGTGCCTAAACCTAAGACCCTCCTTAGTGATCACTGTATTGTGTGTAGAATAATGTTTTAGAAACAGTAAGGGATAAAATATATTACAATTTACGTTACGTACTGATTGCTTTATTTTGTGAATAATAATTTTTTACAAACAGTAAGGGATAACATTTAAAATAATGTTTTATTGAAATAGGAAACGTAAATCATCACAAGCAGTTATAAAACATTAAAAATCTTCGGGCGCCCTTGGAAAACGTTATTATTCTCGGGCGCCCTTTTTTCCCGTTCGGCGCCCAGTAAACGATATTTATTATGGGAGTGAATGGCGGCGCCCGATTTGTCCACTAGCCTCCTGCGCCCTTTTTTACTGTTACCATGGCGTTGAGCTCTTTTTAGGACATTTGCCAAAAATGTGGATCATCTGCAAAACTGTGACAGAAGGATCTTTTGCCTGTTACTGGTTAGGTCCTACGCAAACCCGGGTGTGGGTGCAGCAATCTGCTCAACACTACCGATGATATTGGAAGGCATGCTATTTCTGAAGCTGAGTGCTTACAAGGCCCCGAATGTTGACATACCTGTCAAATAATGAGGAGTCCGTAGACAAGGTCAACAATGACCAAAGTGAGGTGCTAGGAATGTGGAAATTCTGCATAACATGGAAAGTTTGGAATGACAGAAGGTTAGAATGAAATGTGCTAAGAGGCAGCTCAGAGGGTCAGATGACAGACAGACTAGAACATAGGTGACCATCAAGGTGTAAAACGCCATGGTGTAACGTAACAGCCTCAAGCCCAACTCCAACATTTCTGACAAACGTGAAACAAACATCTCTGCAAATTGCATGTATTGTTACCCCTTGGCCTCCATTATCTCTGCACAGGCTTCTGATGTAGGCACTATCCGTAAAGAGAAAATTGCTAGTTTATCTAAGGATCAGTGACCTGTGTTGACTTGGTATCCTTAAATAAAGAGGATGGTGACTCAGGCTTGCTGAAAAATACAGTCACAATAGGATGGTGATCAGACTAACTTGGATATTGTGGAAAAAAGTTCATAAACGTCTTCTTGTTGCTCGGAGTATGAGAATGATGGGGTCACCCAAGAAATATTTTCACAGTTCTTGTAGGCATAGGTTCACTGATACCACATCATGTAGTTATTCCTATCTCGTTTGGCCATCTATTGTATAAGTGGCATTTGTTATTTAACTACTTCACCCCATGGGGGTTTTCTAGACCAGAGCAATTTTCACCTGTCAGTGCTCCTCCCATTTATTCACCAATAACTTTATTACTACTTATCGCAACAAAATGATCTATACCTTGGTTTTTTTGCCACCAATTAGGCTTTCTGTGGGTTGTACATTTTGTCAAGAATGTTTTTTTTTCTATATGCATTTTAATGGGAAAAATAAAAAAAATGGGGAAAAAAATAATTATTTCTAAGGTTTTGGCCATTATAGTTTTACAATAAAACATACTCCTATGGGTAAAACCTTTTTATATTTTTACCAAATTGTATTTGCTCATTTGTCCCAATTATTAGACTGTTTAAATGATGTCCCTATGACAATGTATGGTGATAATATATTATTGGGAAATATACAGTAGGTGTAATTTTTCAGTTTTTTTTCCCATAATTACAAGCTCCTATGTAGTAAAGTAATAGTAATATACCCTCATAAAATATAGATTAAAAAGCGAAGTCCCTAAGGCAACTATTTATGGTGGCGGGGGAGGCGCGCACCCGTGCACAGTGGCGGCGGGAGCGAGCGACGCATTAAAACGCCCTGGAGCCGTTAACAGGCTCCAACAGGATGTTTTAATGCGTCAGCTTGTCAGTAAGTGGTTAATTGAAGCTGTGCTCACGCAGTCTGAAAAGAGGGTGTCACTGACAGGTTTTAAAAGGGTTCTTTGACCAACACACGGTGGAGAAGGAGTCAGGGGGTCACACTTTTTTTAGCTTGCGAGCTACTTTGAAAATTATGAATCGAAAATTATCTACTTGGTAGAATCTACCTATAGACGAAAGCCACAACTACAGCACATGCACAGAGGCAGACCATCCATGATTAATTGAGGGAACTTTCTGCTGAACTACCCTCTCCTCCCCCATTCCTAGGAGACGGGACCAGGCAAGCCAAAACCTCCAATATCGTAGTGAACAGACTGCTCAGAGTAATCAGGGTACTCACTGGCCCCTTACCCCCAAGCTACTAAAGTCCACCACTGTATCCCTTATTCTGAATGTATGATCCCTAGGCTCATACCATGTGTGTCAAGTTTTTACTTTGATGTAATCTATGCGATGTCTGTATATGTTGTATTGTTGTTTGTATATGTTCGACTGCCATGCCATGTGTACCAAAAACAATTCTGGATACATCACTTGGCGTACTTGGCGAATAAATCTGATTCTGTTTTACTTTATTCATCATCCAGACATCACAAGGAAAGCTGATGCATATCGGGCGATGGTGGGCCCTTAGTCATAGCCAATCAGTGATAACCACAAGCAGCATGTCATTTAGATACATATCATAGAGTCCTCTTCAGTAAGCCAAACAGAACAGTGCTTGAACAAATAGAGGCATAATGTTAGGCTTACAATATCATGCTCAGTGTCTCGCAATTGAAAGTTGTAAGAGGGGCTGCTGTACATGGATGGTACACATGGAATGGGGGAGATGCATATGGAATAGAAAGCACTACTACTCATGGAAGGAGCAACAAGAAAGCTTGCTCAGGGGCACAAAATGTATGAATCTGGCCTTGCTCCTTGTGACCATGCTAAAACGTTTTTGACACAGCCATGACCTGTCCAGTTCAAGTTGACAACTTACCAGCATTTATGTATCACATAACCAGAAAGTGTTGCCACCTTTCATGCAGTCTCTTAGTGGGACCCACAATCTACAGTCTCTATCAAATTTTAGTAACACATTTCTGGAGGAAAGTCAATTAACCCAAAATTATGTTTAGAAGGAAACTGGAATGCCTGGGGGAAATCCACTCAGATACAGGGAAAAATACAGACAAAGTGCAGATGATTATGTACTCACAGATGTCAAACTCAAAGCCCGTGGGCCAAATGGCTCCTTCCCCGCCATTTTATGTGACCTGCAAAAGCTTTAAGGTGGACCCAAATTAAATATACAAGATTTCAGAAAAAAAATCTATTGTCTAACTTAAAATAATAAAAAGTAGCCTTTTTTCAGCTGCATGATGACAAATATAAAATATTTTACATTTATTGGAGGAACCCCTCCTTTCCTTTCATATTGCCGGGACAGAATCCGGCAGACTGGTGGAGGAAAGAAAAAACAAAACACAGGCTGCTACTGATGATGTCACAGGGGAGGTGATCTCAGCTTGTGTGAGATTTCACATAGATGACGCCCCTTTGAGGGAGGGTGGCTGATGACAAAACACACCCATGATCTAAAACCTCCTACTAAGCTCAGACGTAATGGCTGCCATCTGTATAACCCTAGTTATGAAAAGAGAAGTGTGAAAAGCATGCACTAAAACGCTCATAGACTTGAAGGAGTGTTTATTTATCTTTGTATGTGTCAGAGTGGTGCAACTAAATATTTTTAATTAAAAAAGTTTGGTTTGGATCCGCTTTAAATGCACATGATTATCTCAAATACGGTCTATGCTACACACTAAAACATTAACTAAACAGCATTCCAGTTTATGTGTTTAACAATAACAATACTTACTATTTCTATAGCGCTTTTCTCCCTGGGGACTCAAAGCGCTGTGACCCTGCATTATGCAGTTTCAAAGGCTCGGGAAAAGAGGTGAGTTTTTAGCCTTTTTTTAAAGCTGTCCAGAGAAGGAGCCTCTCGTACTGATTGTGGAAGTGAGTTCCATAGAGTAGGGGCTGCATAGGAAAAGGCCCGAGCACCAAATGTTAAGTGTATCCTGGGAATAACCAGCTTCATCTTGTTGGCAGAGCGGAGGGTGCGTGGAGGGGCATAAAGTTCCAATAGATCCGCTATGTATTTGGGTCCCATGTGGTGTAGAGCCTTGAATGTCAGCAGGCAGATCTTAAAATTGATTCTCCATTTTACTGGCAACCAGTGAAGAGTTTGCAGTACTGGGGTGATGTGTGAGCTGCGGGGGGCATTGCAGTACTGGGGTGATGTGTGAGCTGCGGGGGGCATTGGCTAGGAATCTGGCTGCAGCATTCTGTACTAGCTGTAAGGGGCGCAGAACCTTATCTGTAGATCCGATTAACAGGGTGTTGCAGTAGTCTAGGCGGGAGGATACAAATGCATGAACCAGGGCAGGTAGGTCTTCAGCTGGGATAAGGTGTTTGATTTTCGCTATATTTCTTAGATGGAAGAAAGAAGACTTGACGACAGCTGATACCTGCTGTCTGAGTTTTAGATTTCCATCCAGGATCACCCCAAGGTTTCGCACAGAGTCTTTATACTGTACAGTATCTCCCCCAATTGCTAGTTTGAGGTGGTGAGCGTTTTGAACTTTATCCATCATGTGTGGACCACCTACCACCAACACCTCTGTTTTGTCAGAGTTCAGCCTCAGCCAGCTGGTGTTCATCCAATTTTGTAAATCCACTAGACACGCATTAACCTCCTGAGCGGTATGGACGAGCTCAGCTCGTCCATCACCGCCGGAGGCTGCCGCTCAGGCCCTGCTGGGCCGATTTTCCTCAAATAAAAAGCAGCACACGCAGCCGGCACTTTGCCAGCCGCGTGTGCTGCCTGATCGCCGCCGCTCTGCAGCGATCCGCCGCGAGCAGCGGCGAAAGAGGGTCCCCCCAGCCGCCCGAGCCCTGCGCAGCCGGACCAATCAGTTCCGGCCAGCGCTAAGGGCTGGATCGGAGGCGGCTGATGTCAGGACGTCGGCTGACGTCCATGACGTCACTCCGCTCGTCGCCATGGCGACGAGGAAAGCCAAACAAGGAAGGCTGCTCATTGCAGCCTTCCTTGTTACTTATGCTTGCCGGAGGCGATCAGAAGAACGCCTCCGGAGCGCCCTCTAGTGGGCTTTCATGCAGCCAACTTTCAGTTGGCTGCATGAAATAGATTTTTTTTTATTAAAAAAAAACCCTCCCGCTGCCTCCCTGGCGATCTCAATAGAACGCCGGGGAGGTTAATGGATGCTGATGGGTCTTGGGTGCCAGGCTTGTTTAACCAGTGTAAGCAAGGATATAATTTCAGTACAAACAGTATCAACTTATGAACCTTACCAATATTTTTAGCAATGTAGTTGTGTACTAAGACAACTCTTATTGTTTTTTATGCTAATGAAATATCCTACTGTTTAGTTGTATTGTCATCTTGCCTGCTGTTATATTATATGTTGTTGTTATTATTATTAACAAAAAAAACTATATATATATATATATATATATATATATATATATATATATATATATATATATATATACACACACACACACACACATATATATATATATATATATATATATATATATATATATATATATATATATATATATATATATTTACAATGTCTATGGGCAACTGACTGCACTCAGACCAAAGGGGGCCGAATAATTATGCACACACCACTTTGCAGTTATTTATTTGTAAAAAATGTTTGGAATGATGTATGATTTTCGTTCCACTTCTCACATGTACACCACTTTGTGTTGGCCTTTCACGTGGAATTCCAATAAAATTGATGCATGTTTGTGGCAGTAATGTGACAAAATGTGGAAAACTTCAAGGGGGACGAATACTTTTGCAAGCCACTGTATTTATTTCTTTATATAGCGCTGACATATTATGCAGTATACTGTCTTGTCACTAACTGTCCCTCAGAGGGGCTAACAATCTAGTCCCTGCCATAGTCTTATGTCTATGTATGTATCGTGTAGTGTATGTATGATAGTCTAGGGTAAATGTTAGGGGAAGCCAATCAACTTATCTGTATGTTTTTTGGGATGTGGGGTATAGTCAAAAGACTGCCCTATAAGCACCACACTAGACAAAATGTATGAATAAAGTTGTATAAATCACCTTTATTTATAACCATCTAAATTAAAAACCATTAAAAACAACAAGAACCTGGGGACCACAAAATGACTGTAATTATGAGTACAATACCAATCAAATTAGAGGAATAATAGTATAGTGGACAGGTGGGGTACACTCTAAATGCCACAGGGGTATATAAATATACATAAAATAGGAATAATAGTCACAGCGTATCAAAAAGCTTGAATAATATGGGCCAATAATGCGCAAAAAGTATTGGATACAACAATAGAAAACAGAGAAAAAATATTTATACCAAAAATATATATTAACCACTTTACCCCCGCGCGTACGTATTTCTCCGCCCCTTTTTCCATCCTTTAAAAACCAGAGACGGAGAAACACGTACTTTCCGCGTTCCCGACGCTGTCCGCGCTCCCGCTCGTAAACACGCCGCCCGCCGCTAGTAAACACGCCGCCGCCCGCTCGCCCGGAGATCAATGAACGGGAAAATCCATTCCCGTTCGTTGATCTAAGCCCCACAATGACCCGCTGCTCTCCTATGGGCAGCGCGATCATTGTGAGAAGAAACTCACGTGTCCAGCCTCCTTATTCTTCCTCCAAGCTTCCGGAAGGAGGCTTGGAGGTCGCAATAAAGCAAAAAGTTACTGTGGCCATCTTGTGGCCAAATAGTAAACTACACCCTACACATTTTTCACATACAAATAAATGACTTTTACACAAAAAATTAACTCATTACCTCCCACACTCCCCATTTTTTTTTTTTTTTGTAATTAAAAAAAAATTCAAAAATTTACAATTAAAAAAAATACATAATTAGTTACCTTAGGGACTGAACTTTTTAAATATTTAAGTCAAGAGGGTATAACACTGTTACTTTATAAACTATGGGCTTGTAATTAGGGATGGACGCAAAACTGAAAAAAATGCACCTTTATTTCCAAATGAAATATTGGCGCCAAACATTGTGATAGGGACATAATTTAAACGGTTTTATAACCGGGACAAAAGGGCACATAAATTTCATGGGTTTTAATTACAGTAGCATGCATTATTTAAAAACTATAATGGCCGAAAACTGAAAAATAATTTTTTTTTTCCCCACATTTTTCCTATTTTCCCATTAAAACACATTTAGAAAAAAATAATTCTTGGCATAATGTCCCACCTAAAGAAAGCCTAATTGGTGGCGGAAAAAACAAGATATAGTTCATTTCATTGCGATAAGTAATGATAAAGTTATAGACGAATGAATGGAAGGAGCGCTGAAAGGTGAAAATTGCTCTGGTGGTCAGGGGGTAAAACCCCTCAGTGGTGAAGTGGTTAATATGCTCAATACAAAGTGACCAAGCTGCGTAATATGATAAATAAATATACACATCTAAAGTGCTTCAACACAGTGAAAATGTAAAGTGCAATTAGCGCAAAACATAAATGAGAATAATTGCAACCTTGAATGAAAAAATGTGCAAGGAAGGAGCCCAGAAATAAAAAAAGATAAAGTGCAGAATGTACAGGAAACGCTGGACTTACTAAGTAAATGGCGGGAGAGGAGACCAACACCCCAGAATCGGACCTTAGTGCACCTCCCGGGGCGCCGCCCGCTTCTGAGGAGGCATTTTGGGATGTGGGAGGGAACTGGAGTGCCGGGGGGAAACCCGCGCAGACACGGGGAGTACATACAAGATCTTCCAGATGTTGACCTTTCTGGGATTGGAACTGGAGACCCAGCGCTACAAGGCAAGAGAGCGATAACCACTATGCCACCGTGCTGCCAAAGAAAAAACGTTTTCTTGTGGGAAATGAAACATCGGCTATTGATTGGAATGAAGTTCTATCCTTAGTCAAAGCTCCTGTGCTTTCCACTTAGCTAGCAGTACAGAAGGAGGACACATAAGTGAGGGACAATCCTGACGAAAACGGCCCTCTATTTTAGCTAATAAGAGGCCCATGATAGGATTGGATATTGGAAAAGTAGACAAATTCTTTAAAGAGGAACTGTCACAAAAATCTTAAAATGTAAAACACATAATGATAAGAAGTACATTTCTACCAGAGTAAAATGAGCCATACATTACTTTTCTCCTATGTTCCTGTCACTTACAGCATGTAGTAGAAATCTGACAGAAGTGACAGGTTTTGGGCTAGTCCATCTCTCCATGGGGGATTCTCAGCATGGCCTTTATTCTTTATAAAGACATTGCCTGAAAAAGATTTACATAAAGATGCTGGCCAGCCTCCCTGCTCGCTGCACACTATTTTGGCAGTTGGACGGAGCAACTGCCATAAACTCAGTGCTTTTTAAAATAAAGAAAACCCCGAGAACCCCCTATGAGAAGATGGGCTAGTCCAAAATCTGTCAGTAATGTCATATTTCTACTACCTACTGTAAGTGACAACAATATAGGAGAAATGTAATTTATGGCTCATTTTACTCTGGGAGAAATGTACTTCTTATTTGTATGCGTTTTAAGTATGTGTTTAAATTTTAAGATTTTTGCGACAGTTCCTCTTTAAAGACTAAACTGTACAGATAAAATAAACTTTATGAAAAAATACATGCTTCACTTGGACTGCCTAGTGTTTGTTTTTTCTTTATAAAAACATGACAGGTAAAAGAGCTGTCAACAGACATTGTTCAGCTCCATCCATGATCATGTCTACTAGTGATGCAGAAAGAAGCCAGTCAGACTCCATTTAAGTCACTGTGAAGCTGCTGTTTTAGGATGTATAATAGGACAAAGATAATTTGTAGATGTCTCGGAGAACTAGACCGTATGACGATGTGGCACCTGGACAATGCAGCTCTAGACCGTATGACGATGTGGCACCTGGACCATACAGCTCTAGACCGTATGACGATGTGGCACCTGGACCATGCATCTCTAGACTGTATGACGATGTGGCACCTGGACCATACAGCTCTAGACTGTATGACGATGTGGCACCTGGACCATATAGCTCTAGACCGTATGACGATGTGGCACCTGGACCATGCATCTCCAGACCGTATGCCGATGTGGCACCTGAACCATACAGCTCTAGACCGTATGACGATGTGGCACCTGGACCATGCATCTCTAGACCATATGATGATGTGGCACCTGGACCATGCATCTCTAGACCATATGACGATGTGGCACCTGGACCATGCATCTCCAATATGCCAGCACAACATCAGCAAGCTACATAGGAAATGTGTAAGAAACCTAGACAGTGGTTCCTGTGGGGTTCACAAATTAATCAAATAATTTAATAACATTTAATAACTATATTTATCGAAATATTTTATAATTAATAAAAAAAATGCATGATCCTGCAGCATAGAGTAATAACTTAAAGGGGCACTATGGCGAAAAATTGTAAAATTTAAAATATGTGCAAACATAAAAAAATAAGTACATTTTTTTCCTGAGTAAATTGAGCCATAAATGACTTTTCTCCCATGTTGCTGTCACTTATAGTAGATAGTAGAAATCTGACAGAAGTGACAGGTTTTGGACTAGTTCATCTCTTCATGGGGGGATTCTCAGGGATTTATTTATTTTCAAAAACACTTAGTGAATAGCAGTTGCTCTGTCCAGGTGCCAAAAAACTGTGTAGCGAGCAGGGAGGCTGGCCAGCCTCACTGTTAAATCCTTTTAGGGAATATCTTTGTAAAGCATATAAGCCTTGCTGAGAATCCCCTATGAAGAGATGGACTAGTCCAAAACCTGTCACTGCTGTCAGATTTCTACTACATTTGTCCAAATTTCAGGAAATTTCTGTCTAGAGTCCAGCCAAACATTTGTCAAAATTTCAGGAAATTTCTGTCTAGAGTCTTGCCAAACATTTGTCCAAATTTCAGGAAATTTCTGTCTAGAGTCCAGCCAAACATTTGCCCAAATTTCAGGAAATTTCTGTCTAGAGTCCTGCCAAACATTTGTCCAAATTTCAGGAAATGAATGAAATGATGTCATTTGTCCAAATTTCAGGAAATTTCTGTCTAGCGTCCTGCCAAACATTTATCCAAATTTCAGGAAATTTCTGCCTAGAGTCCTGCTGAACATTTGTCCAAATTTCAGGAAATTTCTGTCTAGAGTCCTGCCAAACATTTGTCCAGATTTCAGGAAATTTCTGTCTAGAGTCCAGCCAAACATTTGCCCAAATTTCAGGAAATTTCTGTCTAGAGTCCAGCCAAACATTTGCCCAAATTTCAGGAAATTTCTGTCTAGAGTCCTGCCAAACATTTGTCCAAATTTCAGGAAATGAATGAAATGATGTCATTTGTCCAAATTTCAGGAAATTTCTGTCTAGCGTCCTGCCAAACATTTATCCAAATTTCAGGAAATTTCTGCCTAGAGTCCTGCCAAACATTTGTCCAAATTTCAGGAAATTTCTGTCTAGAGTCCTGCCAAACATTTGTCCAAATTTCAGGAAATTTCTGTCTAGCGTCCTGCCAAACATTTGTCCAAATTTCAGGAAATTTCTGCCTAGAGTCCTGCCAAACATTTGTCCAAATTTCAGGAAATTTCTGTCTAGCGTCCTGCCAAACATTTGTCCAAATTTCAGGAAATTTCTGTCTAGCGTCCTGCCAAACATTTGTCCAAATTTCAGGAAATTTCTGTCTAGCGTCCTGCCAAACATTTGTCCAAATTTCAGGAAATTTCTGTCTAGAGTCCTGCCGAACATTTGTCCAAATTTCAGGAAATGAATGAAATGATGTTATTTGTCCAAATTTCAGGAAATTTCTGTCTAGCTTCCTGCCAAACATTTATCCAAATTTCAGGAAATTTCTGTCTAGCGTCGTGGCAAACATTTGTCTAAATTTCAGGAAATTTCTGTCTAGCGTCCTGCCAAATATTTGTCCAAATTTCAGGAAATGAAATGTACACGTTCACCAACGCCAGTATTGCTTCCAGCTTCATCCACAACCTCAAGCCCTCTGTCTGTCAGTGCCGATTTACCATCCAAAGAGAAAGAACGCCCAGACCCAGATGAACAAGCTTCTGTCTAGAATCCTTCATCGATGTATAGTCCAGCTCCTATTCCAGGATCAGGTGATTCATCTTTTACAGAAAGTCCATACAAACTACCCCCAATGAAACACAAAGCAGTACAACCACCTTCTTCTAACCAGTGGACTATGGCAGGAAGCCTTTCTTGACAAAACGCAAAGTTTGAACCCTGGAGACAAAAGAACTGAAATGATCTGCAAAGATCACCAAACAATTTAATAATAGAGGATAAAGGTTTCAAACAAATGTTTAAACACCTAGAGCCAAGATATGTTATCCCAAGCAGGAAACACTTTGCACAAAAGGTAATTCCAGAAACGTATAAAAAGGTAAAGAGGGATGTTGAGGACAATTTAGGGAAAACTAATTTCATTGGCGTCGCAACAGATATGTGGACTTTTACATCTTCTGATGATTACCTCAGTTTGACATGTCCTTTCTTAGATTACAACTTTGAGCATCATCACTTTTGCCATGCCATGCACACATGATACCATATTTTAAAGAGAACCTGTAACAAACAAAAAGTTCCCCTGGGGGGTACTCACCTCGGGAGGCGGAGAGCCGATACTGCGCCTGCGCTGGAGCCGGGAAGGTAAATATTTACATCCCCGCTTTTCGGGGAGCTTTATCTCCACCGCCTTGGAACACAGGAGGACGGGGGAAGCCTCGATAGGATCTGGAGGCTTCCCCCACCCGAGGTGAGTACCCCCCAGGAGAACAAAAACATGAGAAGTAACTTCTAACTGATAACTTGGGTTAGTTAAGGTCACCTTGCATACTTCGGAGTTTATTTTCCATGTTAATATTAGCATTTGCTAAAGCAAGAGTTGTGGATAATAGGGGAGGGTTACTGGTATTCCAGTTGGTAACAATTTGGTGGCGAGTGGCATATATAATCTGCGATATCTCCAAGCGGTACGGAGAGGGTATGCGGTCTAAGCCTATGTGGAGGATCGCCAGTTGTGAAGTCAGTTTAACTATTTGACATTCCTGGACGTGAAACTCACGTCCAGAAAGCCATGTGCGCTCCTGCGCGTCCACGCGGCCGATCGCGCGCGTGCACGCGCGCTCCCGGCCGGCGGTTTGTTAGCCAGTGAATCAGTGAATCGGGCAACGGTGCCCGATCACTGATTCCTCTCCCCCGCAGAAAAAGCGACAGCTTCTCTCGGAAGCTACGCTTTTTCTGCTTCCTATGTCGCTCTAAGCGTACGTGGTACGCTTAGAGTGACGTCACTGTAAACAACTCATGGCTGCCATCTTGTGGCCAAAAAGTAAACTACATCTAAAGGTTAAATAAAAATAAAAATACACATATATTTACAAAAAAAATACAATTTCAATCCCACCCTCCCAAAAATACCCACATAAAATGTTTAATTAAAAAAAAAAAAAAACATTACAATTAAAAAAAAAAAAAAAACACAAATATTTACCTAAGGGTCTAAACTTTTTAAATATCTATGTAAAGATGAAATATTTCTTTTTTTTTTTTATTATAAGCTTGTAAATAGTGATGAATGCAAAACGGAAAAAATGCACTTTTATTTCCAAATAAAATATTGTCGCCATACATTGTGATAGGGACATAATTTAAATGGTGTAATAAACGGGACAAATGGGCATATACAATACGTGGGTTTTAATTATGGAGGCATGTATTATTTTAAAACTATAATTGCCGAAAAGTGAGAAATAATGATTTGTTTCCGTTTTCTTCTTATTCTTCCTGTTAAAATGCATTTACAGTAAAGTGGCTCTTAGTAAAATGTACCCCCCAAAGAAAGCCTAATTGGTGGCGGAAAAAACAAGATATAGATCAGTTCATTGTGATAAGTAGTAATAAAGTTATAGGCTAATGAATGGGAGGTGAACATTGTTCGGATGCATGAAGCGAAAAACGACTGAATGCGAACTGGTTAAAGGGTGTTTATTGCATTTCTTACTAAACCAGTAGCAAAGATGACCTGTAAAATTCCAGTCAAACTTCAGTCTGAAAAAATATCCAACAAGTAGAGGATCAGCTGGACAGCCAGGCAACTGGTATAATTGTTTAAGAAAATACGTTAGCCTACAAATCTCCCTCACTTCATGTGCTTTGAATTTCTTTCTGTGTAAGAATACTTTGTTAACCACTTAATGACCAGCCGCCGCCAATCGGCTGCAGCTGGTTCCACCTGTGTTTCCATGGAAACGGCTGCTCATGTGAGCGGCCGTTTCCTGTCAGTTCACGGAGCGGGGCTCCGTGAACAGCCTGCAAGCCTCCGATCGCGGATCACAGGCTAAATGTAAGCACCTGGGGACGTAATCCCCGGTGTTTACATTTTACGGCGCTGCTGTCACAGCAGCGCCGTAAAGGAGATCGTCGATCCCCGGCCTCTGATTGGCCGGGGATCGCTGCCGTCTGATAGGTTGAAGCCTATCTGAGGCGGTACAGGAAGGATCGCTGTCCTGTACCGCCTATAGTGAGGAGGGGAGGGAGGGAAGGAGAGGGAAGGGGGAATATCGCTGCGGAGGGGGGCTTTGAGACGCATCCCCGCTAGGCACAACTAGGCGGCGGCGATCAGACCCCCCCAAAAGGACATCCCCCTAGTGGGAAAAAAGGGGAGAAGTCTGATCGCCCTGCCTGCCACCTGATCTGTGCTGGGGGCTGAAGAGCCCACCCAGCACAGGTCATACAAAACAGGGCTGGTCGTTAAATGGTTAAAGAGGACCTGAACTCAGAACTTCCTGTGTGCTCTAAAAGATACACATCAGCATAATAACCTTTAGGGCCCTTTTCCACTAGAGGCGATTGCTGAATCGCAAAATCGCAAATCGCTAGCAAATTTAAAATCGCTAGGGTTTGCTAAATAACATAGGAATCGTGGTAGGTAATTTCCAGTACTGCAATTCGATTTTTAGAAAAGCGCAATCGCGGCGCGATTTTTCTATGCTATGCAGTGCATAGCAAAATCGCTATCGCCGGGAAAAATTTGGACTTTGCTGAATCGCAATCGCTAGCGTTTAGCGCAAACGCTAGCAATTGCTAGTGGTAAAGGGCCCTTAACAAAAAAACATTTATTTGTTACAGCTGATACAAAAATCCTAAAAATCAATTATGAAAAATTTTGCATCGAAATTTGCATTTCCGCATCGTAATTGCAATGCGAAAATTCAGGGAAAATCGTAATTGATTTCATATGTATTAGTAGTATTTCATAATTTTTTCACATAATTTTCACGCAATTTTGTGCCAAATTTGGCAGTTAATACCAAAGCCCTCGTACATGCTGTTGCTAGTATGCTACCAAAATGGCTACATATGTTAAGGAGACTATTGAGTACAAGTCAAAAAAAGAATTTTTCAAAAAGACATTGTAGTTTTTTGAGAAAATCAATTTTAAAAATGCAAAGAAAAATGGTTTTTAAACTGTCATTTTTCCCAAGTTTAAAAACCATTTTTCTTTGGATTTTTTAATTGATTTTCTCAAAAATGATATGGTCTTTTTGGAAAATTATTTTTTGCCCTTGTATCCACTATTCCCCTTAACATAGGTGGCAATTTTGGTGTCAGTAACCTGTATGGGGCCTTTGCTATTAACCTCCAAAGTCGGCCCAAAATTACGCGATCCCAGGAGACAGAACAGAAGGATCCACAGCGCTAGCGAAAAGTGGCTAGCGCGATCCCAGGAGACAGAACAGAAGAGATAGCTGGTAGCAACCGCTGCACCAGCTATACTCCAAGAACAGAGATCAGCACCATTTCCTGTCGACCACCGCTGGGACAGGACAACAGCAACAGAACAAACAAACAGATAAACAATCCTAACTGCACTAAGGAATCTGCCTAGCACAGTTTCCAGGAATTACTCTAAGCTGATCTTCAAACAAAGAGCATGGCTGACACTCTCCAGAGTGTTTCACAGGAAGACTCCTTATGACCAGCGAAGCATTGTGGGAAAGACATAGTACTTATAGTACACGCCTCCAATGAATGTGGCCAGGCAATTTGCATGACAACGTATGCAAATTCCTCTGCAAGCACAAGCTGCAAAACTGACAGAAGCTCTTCTTTCCAGAGTCCTGCAGCATGCAAACCCACACAATGGTCAAAAAGCTGCCTGCCTGCACAGGCAGCTGAGCAAATCATCACAGTAAACCCCCCCCCCCTCCAGGGTCGAATTCCAGACGACCCTCAAAAGTGCTATTAGCAACAGACTCAAACTGAAGACTCATGAAGGTCGGGACAGCCCGACAAGGTCCAATTCCAGAGTCGGTCCACCCGAAACCGACCTCATCGGAAGCAGAAGCCACCGAAACATGCCCATCAATACTACAAGTCTCAGTGTAACACCCATCAGGACTGTAAATGCCAGAGAAGGAGCCATCGACACCCTCCAGACAATACCCACCACCTTCCAAGGAGCGTCCGAAAATACCAAATCTGCCACAAAACCTGTTCGAAGTGTCCCTTACAACACAAAAGCCACCGTTGATCTTATCCAGGGTACAAAGCAAAATTTCTCCCGGAATCTCCCAGAACCTTTTGAAGCTCCACAGAGATCCCAAGAGGGCAGAACAATCACCAGGCTCACATGGAGAACTATCAAGAACCCCTATGGAACCAATGACAATTCCAGACTCAGAATTACGAGGACACCCATCAAGATCAAGACTTTCAGGGACCACTTCTGGGCATGCAAGCAGGCAGGCTAAATCAGAATATGTCTCCACCGAGGAAGCATCTGAGTATGCTGGTAACCGAGGCACACTTGGGCTTTCTGGGTCACAGAGCACATTGGGGTACACCAGCACAGGAGAAACCTCAGGACATGTTGGGGAACTGCCAACCTCAGAGTCCGACACGAGGAAACCAAAACCAGGACCGGGCAGAGAATCATCACGAGCAATGGTCTCAAGCACTGGACTTTCAAAAGAAGACTCGGATTCAAATTCAGAAATTTCTGTGACTGCAATATCATCATTGACTACACATGACTGAAGCTCCACCAGAGCTGAAAAGGTAGCCAGCAAGGCAGCAATGCCTACTGAAGTGGGCAACACCTCAGAAGGACTTGGGGGGCAGGAGACGTCTCCTACAAGTTCTGCACCCTTTGGGAGGAACTCGGAGATCTCCAGGAGGTCAGACAGGACCTCAGGAACATCCTTTTTCAAGTTTCCTAAGAAGGATTCTGAACTATCCATGTTACAGGGCAAAGCTTGAACTTTATTTTGTGAACCAGGCAGATGTCCCAGGAAAGGTTCCACCATAAACTGAGACTGAATTTCATCATCAAGACAGGGATACACAGAAATATCTAGTGAAACTAACTCTGGCCTTCTGAGTTTCGTTTTACTGCAGGGAAATTCCTCCATAGCAGTCAAACCAGACTGCAATTCCAAAATAGCAGAGAAACAGGTAACAATGGTTGCAATACCTAGACGAGCCTCTAGGGACACTGCAGGAGATTTTAAACAAGGTAATATTGACTCATCCAGATTACTGGGTGGAGAGTCAGTACTCACTTCAGAATCAGACTCGCAAATGTCAATGCGAGTGGACATAATGTCTTTATTCATGATACAGGGCAGGCTCAGAGACATCCTCTCTGGACAGAGCAAAGGTGCTTCAGTATCAGGTTCACAAAACCAAAGTGCTGTTTCACTCTTAGACTCGGCTAACGATGTCGAATCCGAGGAGACAGAACGCAAAATTTGTGAATCCACAATCGCTTTAGGTTGCGAAACCGAACACTCCAAAGACAGGGATTCTGAGGTCTCCAGGCTGGATTGCTGGATCTCAGAAACGCCAGCTGACAATGTACCTTTACAAACGTCACCTGAATGACGTACACGTAGTTCATTCAGAATCATTTTCCACATACAAATCAGCGGACTCACAAAGTCAAATTCACACCCCTTTTTTTCTCTTAAGGCGGAAGCATAACTTATACATGCTCTCAAGACAAATTCACTTCTGGCAATGTAGTACTCACAAAACGACTCTGAATCGTTCTCCAATTCATACACCAACGCTTCGAGCTGCTTTTTCTGGAACGGGGGCTCCCATTCACACCTGACTAGGTCTGAGCATTCATACTGAACATTGTTAGGGGAAGTTGTGACAACAACATGAGGAATCATATTAATTTTACTCTTGAAACTGCATAGTTTGGGAATTTTCCCCATAGCAAGATCATAGATGGAGGATCTTAAAGTAGTACTGAGAGAAAAAGATCTGTTTTTACATGACAAGGGATCCCACAAATCATTGACAAAACTGACACACTCACGCCGATCACAATCGACAGGAACATCTGAGAAACAGGCATCAGATTGCACAGATTTAACCTCAAAACAAACGGGAGAAACTCCATCAGAATTCACGCAGGTGTCCACAGTCGAGGCACACCCATTCATTTCAGGTCGCACAGTGTCCAAACTCACTTGCTTTACCCCAGAAAGACAGGAATAATCATGTGACAATGGTGTCTCTTTATTGGAAATAATTGGTTGATGTGTGTGCAATTCGTCCAAAATAGTCTGCCACACATAAATCACCAGATCCACATCACACTCATCACATTCATCAGAATCAATCAAAAGGTACATAGAGTCGAGACAATCATTCAGGTCATCCGCGCTCTTTGCGATATAAAAATCGCAAAAGGCTTTCCAATCAAAATCAAACTCTTCCAACAAGGCCCCAATTTCCCATGAGGCAAATGGCGATTCAAACAACCCAGTATCTAGGTAATCTCCATATGGGTTGGGGTCAGGAACGAGGACAGACTTTTTAACTGCTTTAATGTAGTGTGCGATCCTACCTATAATAGGATCCACATATGCCTTTGCCTCAGGCAATGACATCTGAAACAAATCGAAGGTTCCCTCTGCCCTGGGAATTTTGGTTTGGCTGGACATTCTGTAACGATTGCGGAATCGTCTCCGTGGTCAGCGCACCAGACGTGCGCTGACACGGCGGATTTCCTCCACAAGCGTATAAATTTGCAGGAACCCAGCAGTAGGTGCAATGCACCTGCAGAGGGAAATTCCTGTCGGCAGGTGGAGCTGTGGAGTGCAGAGGAACAGCTCCTCTGCCCTACCACACACGCCAGACAGGAATTGTACGAAGGGAAGAACCGTAATCGCAAGAGAAGCGATTGAGAGTGAGCACAGAGACAGATTGTGTGTGTGTGTGCATATAACTAGTCGCCAATCCGCGACTGTGCACACACCACAGCAGATATGAAGTAGGAACGCGATCGCGAGAGGTGCGATCGCCAGACGTGACACAAGCAAGGCGGAGCACGAGAGTAGCAAAGGCACAGCAAATCATACAATGAGGAGATACGGAAAATAACAAACGCTAGCTAACCGCAAACACCGCACTCATTCGCAACAGTGCACGCGGTTATGCGCGGTCTCCACATGATAAGCACAATAGAGACAAGCACGCCTAACTAACCATCGACAGACAAACATGAAACAGAGGACGCGAACGCTTACTTAACGGTTACCTCACCGAGCCTCCAGCAAGCGTCCGTAGCAGACAAGACAGACACACGAAAACAGGGACAAGCGAGAGATAGGATCCACAGCACTAGCAAAAGTGGCTAGCACAATTCAGGAAGACAGAACAGAAGGATCCACAGCACTAGCGAAAAGTGGCTAGCGAGATCCCAGGAGACAGAATAGAAGGATACACAGCGCTAGCGAAAAGTGGCTAGCGCGATCCCAGGAGACAGAACAGAAGGATCCACAGCGCTAGCAAAAAGTGGCTAGCGCGATCCCAGGAGACAGAACAGAAGAGATAGCTGGTAGCAACCGCTGCACCAGCTATACTCCAAGAACAGAGATCAGCACCATTTCCTGTCAACCACCGCTGGGACAGGACAACAGCAACAGAACAAACAAACAGATAAACAATCCTAACTGCACTAAGGAATCTGCCTAGCACAGTTTCCAGGAATTACTCTAAGCTGATCTTCAAACAAAGAGCATGGCTGACACTCTCCAGAGTGTTTCACAGAAAGACTCCTTATGACCAGCGAAGCATTGTGGGAAAGACATAGTACTTATAGTACACGCCTCCAATGAATGTGGCCAGGCAATTTGCATGACAACGTATGCAAATTCCTCTGCAAGCACAAGCTGCAAAACTGCAAAACTGACAGAAGCTCTTCTTTCCAGAGTCCTGCAGCATGCAAACCCACACAATGGTCAAAAAGCTGCCTGCCTGCTCAGGCAGCTGAGCAAAACATCACACATGTACTGGTGCTGTGTATGAACAGATACGGGTGCTGTACTGCAGGGGTCCCCAACCACCGGGCCGCGGCCCACTGCCGGTCCGTTGGCAGTTTCCAGCTGGGCCGCGGCGGGTCTGTCATCTCCCCCTGCGGCCGCCGCTCCTGTCCTGTTACCTTATGAGCGGCGGCTGCTTCCGGATTACCCCCCAGGCGCCGCTCTCCTTCCTCCAGCATCTCCGATAACATGAGCAAAGACGCACTGCTGTAGGAGGGAAGAGGGCGGGGAAGCAGTTTCCATGGTAGCGGCGATGCATATCGCCGGTACAGGAAGCCGCTGCCCCGCCCTCTTCCCTCCTACAGCAGTGCGTCTTTGCTCATGTTATCGGAGATGCTGGATGAAGGAGGAGCGGCGCCTGGGGGGTAATCCGGCCGCAGGGGGAGGGGGGAGATGACAGACTGGGCACTATACTAGTCATACTGGGGCACTATACTAGCCATACTGGGGCACTTTACTAGCCATGCTGGGCACTATACTAGCCATGCTGGGCACTATACTAGTCATGCTGGGCACTATACTAGCCATGCTGGGCACTATACTAGCCATGCTGGGGCACTATACTAGCCATGCTGGGCACTATACTAGCCATGCTGGGCACTATACTAGCCATGCTGGGCACTATACTAGCCATTCTGGGCACTATACTAGCCATGCTGGGGCACTATACTAGCCATGCTGGGCACTATACTAGCCATGCTGGGCACTATACTAGCCATACTGGGGCACTATACTAGCCATGCTGGGGCACTATACTAGCCATGCTGGGGCACTATACTAGCCATGCTGGGCACTATACGAGCCATGCTGGGCACTATACTAGCTATACTGGGCACTATACTAGCCATGCTGGGGCACTATACTAGCCATGCTGGGCACTATACTAGCCATGCTGGGCACTATACTAGCCATACTGGGGCACTATACTAGCCATGCTGGGCACTATACTAGCCATGCTGGGGCACTATACTAGCCATGCTGGGCACTATACTAGCCATGCTGGGCACTATACTAGCCATGCTGGGCACTATACTAGCCATGCTGGGCACTATACTAGCCATGCTGGGGCACTATACTAGCCATGCTGGGGCACTATACTAGCCATGCTGGGCACTATACTAGCCATGCTGGGCACTATACTAGCCATGCTGGGGCACTATACTAGCCATGCTGGGCACTATACTAGCCATGCTGGGGCACTATACTAGCCATGCTGGGCACTATACTAGCCATACTGGGGCACTATACTAGCCATGCTGGGCACTATACTAGCCATACTGGGGCACTATACTAGCCATGCTGGGCACTATACTAGCCATGCTGGGCACTATACTAGCCATGCTGGGCACTATACTAGCCATGCTGTGGCACTATACTAGCCATGCTGGGCACTATACTAGCCATACTGGGGCACTATACTAGCCATGCTGGGCACTATACTAGCCATGCTGGGCACTATACTAGCCATGCTGGGGCACTATACTAGCCATGCTGGGGCACTATACTAGCCATGCTGGGCACTATACTAGCCATGCTGGGCACTATACTAGCCATGCTGGGGCACTATACTAGCCATGCTGGGGCACTATACTAGCCATGCTGGGCACTATACTAGCTATACTGGGCACTATACTAGCCATGCTGGGCACTATACTAGCCATGCTGGGCACTATACTAGCCATGCTGGGGCACTATACTAGCCATGCTGGGGCACTATACTAGCTATACTGGGCACTATACTAGCCATGCTGGGCACTATACTAGCTATACTGGGGCACTACCTACCCATACTGGACAATATATTAGCTATACTGGTCACTATACTAGCTATACTGGGGCACTATACTAGCCATACTGGGGCAACTAAACTCCCTATACTGGGGCAACTATGCTAGCTATGCCCTCGAACCCCAGCCCCCCCCCCCCCCAATAACCCGCTGCGCACGACACTGTCCACTAGGTTGCGCCCCCCCATTGACGGGCCCCGGAGAAAAATTTGGTCAGAAAGTGGTCCCCGGGCCGGAAAAGGTTGGGGATCCCTGCTGTACTGTATGTGGTACCCAGTATATAGCAGTATATAGTCAATTGACTTGTTGCATTGGTCAACTCTCCTTAAGTAGACTGGTCAGCTCTCCTTGTCTACCTGTTTATCAGAGCGGTATGGAAGAATAGATTGCGCTCCCTCAGCAGGGAGATCTGAGAGGCAGTAACAGGATAGGGCGTATCACCCGGCATCAATGTCACCTGCCGTATAAGACGACCCCTGACTTTTCAGAAGATTTTCAAGGGTTAAAAAGTAGTCTTATACGCAGGAATATACAGTACATTAAAAAAGTGGGTTTTTTTTCAATAGAAAACAACAAATCTGGAATGGCAATGATGAGTAGAAAAAGAAGCAATCAGCTTGGAATACAGAAGCTGTGCTAGCCGGAGATGTCCAATGAGATTCAGTCCTGCCTGAAAACTTCAGTGAATTGGGTTCATCACAATGTAACAAGAAGTGGCAAGCTTGGATGTTTACCTTTTCATTGACAATCTGTAGTGCTAGCCTATGAAAGCACCACCTCCATTCAATTAGCTGGTAGATGATTAATGACCAAATCTGCCACTAACAGTTCTGCTGCTAGTGGTTTTCATTTGTCAGCAGTGCAGTCAGTGGAGATTTGCATCGTAAAAAAAAAAATCCTCTCAATCCTGTTCCGGAATGGTATATCGCTAATAAATATAAGTCAGTTATTTTAATTTATGATAAGTCTGAATTAGGCTGAACTGCATAAATTTGCATAACTTGTAATTATTTGCATCTCTGACTATCCCTAACAACAAATGCAATACGGGGCAATTTTCATCAACACAATACAACTGGGATTTTACAGATAATTATTTTCTTTTCATGCATATTATCACTGTCTTATGCTACGTACACACATGCGACAACGATCGTTCATTGTCAACGACGAACGATCTTTTAATTGACGAAAGAACGACCGAAGTAAAGTTAGTTGTAAAAAGTGTGTAACGATCACATCGTTAGAACGAACGTTACACCACGTAAAAGCACTTAATGCGCCTGCGCATAAAATTGTAAAGTTCCTTGGAGAAAAAGTGAAATACGCATGTCCAGCCTGGTACGAACGATCGTTTCCAACGATGTACCACTTTTGCTAACGATCGTCGGTGGTAAAAATCCGCCAAGACAGAACTTTGTTTTGTAGCGATTTGCCTCGTTCGTCGCTTGCCTTAATAGTCGTTGGTTCGTTTTTTGTAACGATCGTCGTTGGTAAAGATCGGGGAACGATCGTCACAAACGACTATAGTCGCATGTGTGTACGCACCTTTAGAGCAGGCTGGAACTCTCATATATTTAGCATCCTCACAGGAAATGGACTGTACCTGTAACACCATTGTCCTGCATCTGAAGCCTGGCAGCATGCTAAATATTGTTCACAGGGAAAAAATTCTACCGGAAAATTCAAATTCCTCTTATTTAGCAGTCACTAGGGGACGGCAGGATCAATCAAGTACATACTCCCATTTCCTGAAAATACAGTTATTAATTGTGGGGGTGGGGAGGGATTTATGTACATTTTAATGAGTGTGAAAAATCCAGAGGTAACTGATTAAATAAAAAAATAAGAATTAGGCTACTTACACACTAAGACGCTGCATTTTAGAGGACGTTGTGGTCGCATAACGTGCCCCTAACCCAACGCATGGTGGTGCGGGAGAGGACGGTAGAGTGAGCCGCGTTAGGCGGCTCTATCCGCATAAGGTCTCCCAGAGTGGCGCTGATTGGCCGGCGGGACCACGTGATGCGGAGCGAGACACTCCGCATCACGTGGTCCCGCCGGCCAATCAGCGGCCGCCAGTGCAGTGCATATTAAGTAGCCATGTGCACGGCTACTGTAGCTGGCTCTCCCCGCCTCCTCTCACCCCACACTAAGCATGTGCAAACAGTCTATGCTGCACTTTCACTACAACGTGCAGCGTTACATGTAACGCAACGTGGGCTGTGTGAACAGCCCTCTTGTGTTACATTGCTGTGCGTTGGGGGAGCGTTACAGGCTGCACTAACGTGCACCTGTAACGTCCCACTGTGAAAGCAGCCTAAAGGTGGCCACACAC
The DNA here is from genome assembly GCF_040937935.1 of Hyperolius riggenbachi. Taxonomy (NCBI): domain Eukaryota; kingdom Metazoa; phylum Chordata; class Amphibia; order Anura; family Hyperoliidae; genus Hyperolius; species Hyperolius riggenbachi. The sequence continues at coordinate 12,609,329 of NC_090657.1, read as the reverse complement.
GATACAATAAAATGATCCGATTGTACAGCAATTCGATAAAAACGATCGTATCTCTCGAAAAAATCGAAAGCTTTTTTTTCATTTGACTGAAAAATCCGATCGGATTTCCCGTTTTTCTCGATTTAAATCGATCCGGAATGCCAGATATTTCACTTCAATTTCTACTAAAGATTGTAAGGTGTGTGTTGGATTGTCAATTTATTAATATACACACCCTATCAATTTTCTCAGAGTTTCCAATCATTTTTATCATAATTGGGGAAAAATTGAACATAGGTGTGTGGTACATACATTGGTCAGATTTTTGAAATGTTACAATCTGTAAAGAAAAATTGATTGCAATTCTTAAATTGAACAGATATTTAAAAAATTGTATGGTGTGCGGCCACCTTAATAAATAAAGTATGTTAACCCACTAGTCTATAAATGTCAACATACACAATGGCACGCTGTATTTTTATACCTGAATATAACACTTTATTCACTGTTCAGTGTGAGGCTGGATTCACAGTGGTCAGTAGCAGGGCCGGCCTTAGGTTTCACAGCGCCCTGAGCATAACCAGATTTTGGTGCCCCCCCCCCCCCCCCCCCCACATTCATCCTCTTCGCGTGTGAGCGCACCACACACATACACTAATGAAGGGGGGGGGGGGGGGTCGGCAGGGGGATCTGCTGCCTAAATACACTAAAAGGGGATCTGCGACTGCAAGACTAGTAGCCTAAGCCTATATACACTAAAGGGGGGATCTGCCTACATATACAAGACCAGATCCCCCCCTTAGTGTATATGGGCTTAGGCTACTAGTCTTGCAGTCGCAGATCCCCTTATAGTGTATTTAAGCAGCAGATCCCCCCCCCCCCCCTTAGTGTAAGTGTCCAGCTACAGATCCCCCCCAGTATAGGTTAGCCAGATGAGTGCCCACAGTATAGGTAGCCAGTATACTTGTCCCAGCTATAGGTTAGATAGGTAGGTGCCCCCAGTACAGGTTAGATAGGTAGCTGCCCCCAGTGTATAGGTTAGATAGGTAGGTACCTGCAATATTGGTTAGATAGGTAGCTGCCCCAGTATAGATTAGATAGGTAACTGCCCCCAGTATAGATTAGATAGGTAGATGCCCCCAGTATAGATTAGATAGGTAGCTGCCCCCAGTATAGATTAGATAGGTAGCTGCCCCCAGTATAGATTAGTTAGGTAGCTACCCCCAGTATAGGATAGATAGGTAGCTGCCCCCAGTATAGGATAGATAGGTAGCTGCCCCCAGTATAGATTAGATAGGTAGCTGCCCCCAGTATAGATTAGATAGGTAGGTGCCCCCAGTATAGATTAGTTAGGTAGCTACCCCCAGTATAGGATAGATAGGTAGCTGCCCCCCAGTATAGGTTAGATAGGTAGGTGCCCCTCAGTATAGATTAGTTAGGTAGCTACCCCCAGTATAGGATAGATAGGTAACTGCCCCCAGTATAGATTAGATAGGTAGCTGCCCCCAGTATAGATTAGATAGGTAGGTGCCCCCAGTATAGATTAGTTAGGTAGCTACCCCCAGTATAGGATAGATAGGTAGCTGCCCCCAGTATAGATTAGATAGGTAGGTGGCCCCAGTATAGATTAGTTAGGTAGCTACCCCCAGTATAGGATAGATAGGTAACTGCCCCCAGTATAGATTAGATAGGTAGATGCCCCCAGTATAGATTAGATAGGTAGCTGCCCCCAGTATAGATTAGATAGGTAACTGCCCCCAGTATAGATTAGATAGGTAGATGCCCCCAGTATAGATTAGATAGGTAGCTGCCCCCAGTATAGATTAGATAGGTAGCTGCCCCCAGTATAGATTAGTTAGGTAGCTACCCCCAGTATAGGATAGATAGGTAGCTGCCCCCAGTATAGTATAGATAGGTAGCTGCCCCCAGTATAGATTAGATAGGTAGCTGCCCCCAGTATAGATTAGATAGGTAGGTGCCCCCAGTATAGATTAGTTAGGTAGCTACCCCCAGTATAGGATAGATAGGTAGCTGCCCCCCAGTATAGGTTAGATAGGTAGGTGCCCCTCAGTATAGATTAGTTAGGTAGCTACCCCCAGTATAGGATAGATAGGTAACTGCCCCCAGTATAGATTAGATAGGTAGCTGCCCCCAGTATAGATTAGATAGGTAGGTGCCCCCAGTATAGATTAGTTAGGTAGCTACCCCCAGTATAGGATAGATAGGTAGCTGCCCCCAGTATAGATTAGATAGGTAGGTGGCCCCAGTATAGATTAGTTAGGTAGCTACCCCCAGTATAGGATAGATAGGTAACTGCCCCCAGTATAGATTAGATAGGTAGATGCCCCCAGTATAGATTAGATAGGTAGCTGCTCCCAGTATAGATTAGATAGGTAGCTGCCCCCAGTATAGATTAGATAGGTAGCTGCTCCCAGTATAGATTAGATAGGTAGATGCCCCCAGTATAGATTAGTTAGGTAGCTACCCCCCCAGTATAGATTAGATAGGTAGCTGCCCCCCCAGTATAGATTAGATAGGTAGCTGCCCCCCAGTATAGGATAGATAGGTAGCTGCCCCCAGTATAGGATAGATAGGTAGCTGCCCCCAGTATAGATTAGATAGGTAGCTGCCCCCAGTATAGATTAGATAGGTAGGTGCCCCCAGTATAGATTAGTTAGGTAGCTACCCCCAGTATAGGATAGATAGGTAGCTGCCCCCAGTATAGATTAGATAGGTAGGTGCCCCCAGTATAGATTAGTTAGGTAGCTACCCCCAGTATAGGATAGATAGGTAGCTGCCCCCAGTATAGATTAGATAGGTAGGTGCCCCCAGTATAGATTAGTTAGGTAGCTACCCCCAGTATAGGATAGATAGGTAGCTGCCCCCAGTATAGATTAGATAGGTAGGTGGCCCCTACCTTTCCTGTTAAGCAGGAAGTTTATTGTGCATCAGCGGCTAGAAGAGGCGACCAGCAGCAAGTGAGAGGAGCCGGCGATCGGAACCAGGAAGGTGAGTTGTTCCCTTAGCAGTCTGCATCGGATCGGAGGGGGGGGAAGCATGGAGGGTGCCCAGAGAGGAAGGGAGGGAGAGGTCGGCTGCCCTCCCCGCGGCTCCCCCCTCCATCACGGCGGCCACACGGGCATGTTTGCCCCATCACCCCCAGCAGCGCACCAGGGGGCGGAGCGAGACGGACCCAGCCGGGGCCCTGCAGTTATTAAAACACATGCGGCCAGGTCAGGTGGCACAAGCGCCCCCTGGAAGCCGGCGCCCTGAGCGATCGCACCGGTCGCTCAGGTCAAAGGCCGGCCCTGGTCAGTAGGGATGATCACAGATATGCAAAATCTTTCGAGTTTATGCAAATGTATTCACATTTGTATGCAAATATATGCAGCTTAAAAATGGACCAATCAATTTAAAACTGGGTTTAAATTGATTGGTCCATTTTTTAAACTCCATTTATTTGCATACAAATTTGCATAATTTTGGAAAAAAATCATCCCTAGTGGTCAGTTGCATAACTTACGCGTTAAAATGTGTGCAAACTGCTATGGGGATAGACATTAATGCAAAACCTGCATGCAGTGAGTTACAATAACGCGATCCGTTACAATGCAGTTGTGTGAACAGGCCCATAGAAGTGTATGGGCAGTGAGAATTATCCTGCATCATAACTGAGTGAGCACTGAACTAGGCCTTAGTAATTATTAGTTACCTTCTGATTAATGCATAAAAGGGGCACTATGGCGAAAAACTGTAAAATGTAAAATATGTGCAAACCTATACAAATAAGAAGTACGTTTTTTTTTTTCCAGAGTAAAATGAACCATAAATTACTTTTCTCCTATGTTGCTGTCACTTACAATAGGTAGTAGAAATCTGACAGAAGCGACAGGTTTTGGACTAGTCCATCTCTTCATAGAGGATTCACAGGTATTTATTTATTTTCAAAAGTTTTTTGGCAGTTGGACTTTCACTGTGTAGCGAGCAGGGAAGCTGGCCAGCATCATTGTTTAAATCCTTTTTAGGGAATATCTTTATAAAGAATAAAAGCCTTGCTGAGCATCCCCTATGAAGAGATGGACTAGCCCAAAACCTGTCACATCTGTCAGATTTCTACTCCCTACTGTAAGTGACAGCAACATAGGAGAAAAGTCATTTATGGCTCATTTTACTTAGTTGTATACGTTTGCACATATTTTAAAGTTTACAATTTTTCGCCATAGTGCCCCTTTAAGCTCTCCAGAAGGGCTGAATTTACACTGCAGACTTCTCAGAAACGTCAGCATGGTTGTAAGCCTGTTTACAGAGTGATAAGCGCTGAACTTCCTCTCTGCGCTAAAAGATAAGCAACAGACATAATAACCTTTAAAGAAAAACATTTCTTTGTTACAGCTGATTTAGCTGATCTGCAATAAATCTGCAGTGTGTCTACTTTCTGCTTTCATGGAAGCAGATATAGGGCTAACATCTCGTGTTTTACAGATTAGCAGCTCTGCCTCGGCAGAGAAGTTTCCTGAGCTGACACAGCTGAGAGATAAAATTACAGTGGTGATTAGTCACAGATGAGGTGTGATTAAACCGGTTAAACTCTCTAAGTACATGCAGGGTGGATTTCTCTTTGTCTTCCTTCTGTCCTGTGCAAGAGTTCAGCTCCACTTTAAGCAGATATTTAAAATGCCAGAACATATGACATTTCAGCCATGATGCATAGTTATCTTCACCTGTGGGGCTTCTCTCCTACCAAATAAGGGCTGGTGCACACCAAAACCCGCTAGCAGATCCGCAAAATGCTAGCAGATTTTTAAACGCTTTTTTTTATTTTTATGAGGCGTTTTGCTAGCGTTTTGCGGATTGCTGCTGCGGTTTTCAGTATAGTAGATTTCATATATTGTTACAGTAAAGCTGTTACTGAACAGCTTCTGTAACAAAAACGCCTGCAAAACCGCTCTGAACAGGCGTTTTTCAGAGCGGTTTGCGTTTTTCCTATACTTAACATTGGGGCAGAAACGCATCCGAAATCCAAAAAATGCCTCACCCAGGCATTTTTCGTTTCTGCAAAACGCCTGCTGCTCTGGTGTGCACCACCCCATTGAGATACATTGACCAAGCAGATCCGCAGCCGCAAGCGGATCTGAAAACGCGGAAAAAGCCGCTCGGTGTGCACCAGCCCTAAAAGTAACCTTGCAAGCCTGTTACATGTAAAACTAGGTGCTCCAAATAAATAGATTATGAATTTTGGGGTTGTTGGAAAAAAACATTATTTAGATAAGGCAAAAAATAGAAAATGAGACAAGCAAGTTTTTTGATGTTTTTACTACATTTCCACATTAAAAATAAACCCCACCAAAAAACAAAACTGATGAAAAATACGAGTTGATCCATCACTGATCAGATCTCAGAATTGTACCGTATTTATACAAGTAGAAAAATATTTCCTGTGTCTCAATCCTAAATATGAGGAGTAGGGATGCTCAAATGCGGATCCGGGAGAAACCCGGATAGTTGCTATCTAGATATCTCCCAGTAAACCAGATCTTACCTGTCTGACGTCTTCTTTGTCCGTCCCTGGCGACTCCCGATCCCGCTCCATGCGCATCACGTGACTACAAACACTTCCTCCTTCAACCCGGAAGGAGGAAGTGTTTGTAGTCACGTGACCTCCGCGTGGACCGCATCGTGGGAGGCGCCGAGGGACGGACGAAGAAGACGTCAGACAGGTAAGCTTGACCCGCCCACCCCGCACAGGTTTACTGGGAGATATCCGGATAGCAACTATCCAGGTTTCTCCCAGATCCAGATTTGAGCAGCCCTAATGAGGAAGAGCAGCATCAAAACTGGAAAATGAGCACAAGTATGTTTTTTTATTTATTAGCAATCAGATTTATGAGACAATTATCCCCATTGCTTCCTTTAAGCTCAAAACTTTCTCTCTGTTCTAAAAGATAAGCAACAGCATAATCACCTTTAAAGAAAAGCATTTCTTTGTTACAGTTGATACAAATCCTACAATAAATCTGCAGTGGGTCTACTTCCTGCTTTCATGGAAGCAGGCATAGGGTTAACATCCTGTGTTTACAAATTAGCTGCTCTGCCGTGGCAGAGGAGGTTCCTGAGCTGACACAGCTGAGGTATCGAATTACAACTTGTGATTAGCCACACATGAGGGGGAATTAGACAGGCTAAACTCTCTAAATACATACAGGGTGCAATTCTCTCTGTTTCCCTTCTGTCCTGTGTGAGAGTTCAGGACTAGGTCCACTATAATACACCATCAATGGGAATTCTTGTCCCACCCAACCTGAGGTGGTAAGAGTATGGTAATATATATCACTTGGATGGGTTCTGTCTGATGAAAAACAATAGGCTCTGTCAGGTTATTTGCAGACAGCCAGGCGTGACAGAGGCGCTAGACTGAGACACTTGTTGCTCTGTGCTCCATTCCCTATTGCCTGATGAAGCGGGGCCACACCTGCGAAACGCGCTGCGGTGACCCTTTGGAATGTATATATGAATACATTTGCTTTTTGATATAATATCAACCTGTTTTTTTGTGTCCCTTTGGAGGGGGTAAGTCCACCACTGCCTCCCCTGGTTTTTTTTTTTTTAATTTAGCTACTTTTATCCTTTTGACGCCTCTGTTCATTTCTACACTGTTCAAGTCCACTCATGGTGGGAAAAGGGTGTTAACCCCTTGTTTCCAAATCTAGAGAGCGACTTCTCAATCCTGAGTGGGGACAGGTCTAATCTCCCCACCAGCCTCTACAGTGGTTGCCTTAGTGGTAACCCATGTTTGTGAGTATAATTTTACATAGTTGCCTCTCATCACCCACATCAATCCTGTACATACTGCACTATATTGGGCTCTCTGTGTTCTCTCTTTTTTTCTCGTTAGTAAGGAACTAAATACAATCACCTTTGGCAACCAACTAGGCCTTGAGGTACAAGAAAATGTTTACTGTTCATTTGCCATAAAGGTCAGTGTGGAAAATATATCAAGAGTAGACAGGTGCTAGAAAACCTACAGCAGAATTTAAATCAGGTGGTGGTGGTGGTGGTGGAGGGGAGTTTTACTTTCCTGCGGACCTCCGACCCGACCAAAACTGGGGTCGCATGCACAGTAGCCTACAACTACAGCTGTGGTCGGGAGTCTTTCACAGGGGACAGTGACACCCTGGAGGGACGCAGAACAACACTGAGGGACCTGATAGGCTGCTGGAGTCTGGACGAAGTCCCAGGTAAGCTTTAAATTTAATCCCCCCCCCCCCCCCCAACCACACACATGCAACCTCGGATATCTGACCTGAGTCTGAGTGATGGGAAGGCATTGGGGCAGGTATGGCGGTGCAGCACAGTGACAGGCATGGTGGTGCAGCACAGGAGCAGGCATGGCGGTGCAGCACAGGGGCAGGCATGGCGGTGCAGCACAGTGACAGGCATGGCGGTGCAGCACAGGAGCAGGCATGGCGGCGCAGCCCAGGAGCAGGCATGGCGGTGCAGCACAGTGACAGGCATGGCGGTGCAGCACAGGAGCAGGCATGGCGGTGCAGCACAGGGGCAGGCATGGCGGTGCAGCACAGTGACAGGCATGGCGGTGCAGCACAGGAGCAGGCATGGCGGCGCAGCCCAGGAGCAGGCATGGCGGCGCAGCACAGGAGCAGGCATGGCGGCGCAGCACAGGAGCAGGCATGGCGGCGCAGCACAGGAGCAGGCATGGCAGTGCAGCACAGGAGCAGGCATGGCGGCGCAGCACAGGGGCAGGCATGGCGGTGCAGCACAGTGACAGGCATGGCGGTGCAGCACAGGAGCAGGCATGGCGGCGCAGCCCAGGGACAGGCATGGCGGCGCAGCCCAGGGACAGGCATGGCGGTGCAGCACAGGAGCAGGCATGGCGGTACAGCACAAGAGCAGGCATGGCGGTGCAGCACAGGGGCAGGCATGGCGGGGCAGCACAGGAGACGGCACGGCGGGGCAGCACAGGAGCAGGCATGGCAGCGCAGCACAGGAGCAGGCATGGCGGGGCAGCACAGGGGCAGGCATGGCAGTGCAGCACAGGAGCAGGCATGGCAGCGCAGCACAGGGCAGGCATGGCAGGGCAGCACAGGGGCAGGCACGGCGGTGCAGCACAGGAGCAGGCATGGCGGCGCAGCACAGGGGCAGGCATGGCAGGGCAGCACAGGGGCAGGCACGGCGGTGCAGCACAGGAGCAGGCACGGCGGTGCAGCACAGGAGCAGGCACGGCGGTGCAGCACAGGAGCAGGCACGGCGGGGCAGCACAGGGGCAGGCATGGCGGTGCAGCACAGGGACAGGCATGGCGGTGCAGCACAGGAGCAGGCATGGCGGTGCAGCACAGGAGCAGGCATGGCGGCGCAGCACAGGAGCAGGCATGGTGGCGTAGCACAGGGACAGGCATGGTGGTGCAGCACAGGAGCAGGCATGGCAGTGCAGCACAGGGGACAGGCATGACTGCGCAGCACAGGAGCAGATAGTGCAGCACAGGAGCAGGCATGGAAGTGCAGCACAGGAGCAGGCATGGAAGTGCAGCACAGGAGCAGGCATGGAAGTGCAGCACAGGAGCAGGCATGGCAGTGCAGCACAGGAGCAGGCATGGCAGTGCAGCACAGGAGCAGGCATGGCGGCTCAGCACAGGAGCAGGCATGGCGGCGCAGCATAGGAGCAGGCATGGTAGTGCAGCACAGGGGCAGGCATGGCGGTGCAGCACAGGGGCAGGCATGGCAGTGCAGCACAGGAGCAGGCATGGCGGTGCAGCACAGGGGCAGGCATGGCGGTGCAGCACAGGGGCAGGCATGGGGGTGCAGCACAGGAGCAGGCATGGAAGTGCAGCACAGGAGCAGGCATGGAAGTGCAGCACAGGAGCAGGCATGGAAGTGCAGCACAGGAGCAGGCATGGAAGTGCAGCACAGGAGCAGGCATGGAAGTGCAGCACAGGAGCAGGCATGGCAGTGCAGCACAGGAGCAGGCATGGCAGTGCAGCACAGGAGCAGGCATGGCAGCTCAGCACAGGAGCAGGCATGGCGGCGCAGCACAGGAGCAGGCATGGAAGTGCAGCACAGGAGCAGGCATGGAAGTGCAGCACAGGAGCAGGCATGGAAGTGCAGCACAGGAGCAGGCATGGCAGTGCAGCACAGGAGCAGGCATGGCAGTGCAGCACAGGAGCAGGCATGGCAGCTCAGCACAGGAGCAGGCATGGCGGCGCAGCACAGGAGCAGGCATGGTAGTGCAGCACAGGGGCAGGCATGGCGGTGCAGCACAGGGGCAGGCATGGCAGTGCAGCACAGGAGCAGGCAGCATGGCGGTGCAGCACAGGAGCAGGCATGGCGGAGCAGCACAGGGGCAGGCATGGCGGTGCAGCACAGGGGCAGGCATGGGGGTGCAGCACAGGAGCAGGCATGGAAGTGCAGCACAGGAGCAGGCATGGAAGTGCAGCACAGGAGCAGGCATGGAAGTGCAGCACAGGAGCAGTCATGGAAGTGCAGCACAGGAGCAGGCATGGAAGTGCAGCACAGGAGCAGGCATGGCAGTGCAGCACAGGAGCAGGCATGGCAGTGCAGCACAGGAGCAGGCATGGCAGTGCAGCACAGGAGCAGGCATGGCAGCGCAGCACAGGAGCAGGCATGGCGGCGCAGCACAGGAGCAGGCATGGAAGTGCAGCACAGGAGCAGGCATGGAAGTGCAGCACAGGAGCAGGCATGGAAGTGCAGCACAGGAGCAGGCATGGCAGTGCAGCACAGGAGCAGGCATGGCAGTGCAGCACAGGAGCAGGCATGGCAGCTCAGCACAGGAGCAGGCATGGCGGCGCAGCACAGGAGCAGGCATGGCGGCGCAGCACAGGAGCAGGCATGGCGGAGCAGCACAGGGGCAGGCATGGAAGTGCAGCACAGGAGCAGGCATGGCAGTGCAGCACAGGAGCAGGCATGGCAGTGCAGCACAGGAGCAGGCATGGCAGCTCAGCACAGGAGCAGGCATGGCGGCGCAGCACAGGAGCAGGCATGGTAGTGCAGCACAGGGGCTGGCTTGGCGGTGCAGCACAGGGGCAGGCATGGCAGCTCAGCACAGGAGCAGGCATGGCGGCGCAGCACAGGAGCAGGCATGGTAGTGCAGCACAGGGGCAGGCATGGCGGTGCAGCACAGGGGCAGGCATGGCAGTGCAGCACAGGAGCAGGCATGGCGGTGCAGCACAGGAGCAGGCATGGCGGTGCAGCACAGGAGCAGGCATGGCGGAGCAGCACAGGAGCAGGCATGGCGGAGCAGCACAGGGGCAGGCATGGCAGTGCAGCACAGGGGCAGGCATGGGGGTGCAGCACAGGAGCAGGCATGGAAGTGCAGCACAGGAGCAGGCATGGAAGTGCAGCACAGGAGCAGGCATGGAAGTGCAGCACAGGGGCAGGCATCTGCTCATCCAGTTATCTAACAGTGATCAGTCTTTATGCTGCTTCTCCATAAACCTTACAGCTCAATACCAAACATTCGCCTATACCCAACATAACTTGTCGGCCAATCAGATTTAATGATGGGGGGAGACATGACAATAACATATGAGGATTGCTGTGGGTACAGCACTGCGCACACTGGCTGTGTAATATCAGCACTTTTAGGAGATAAACAAGAAGCACAGCTGACGTACATAATTATAATTTACAGTGCATAATTGATATAGAGGAGGCAGTACAGCTAAGCGAGAACGAAAGATGTCTTCATAAAGAGAACCACACACAGTGCAATGAGACAGAAACCCGACTACCACTGCGGACTCCCTGAATAGAATCCTCCTTTCGCATAGAAATTCGCAATTATGCTTCGTAATCGTAATGCGAAATTTCAAAGAAAATCATAATTAATTTCGTATATAAGAGTAGCATTTCAAAATTTTGCGTAATTTTTCACGTAATTTTTCTGAAATTTCACATCCTTTCATGCCGAATTTAGAGGTTAATAGCAAATCCCCCATACATGCTATTGTTACCAAAATTGCTACATATGTTAAGCAGAATAGTGGGTATAAGTCGCAAAAATAATTTTTCAAAAAGACCTTGTAGTTTTTGAGAAACTCGATTTGAAAAATGCAAAGAAAAATGCTTTTTAAACTCATTTTTCTAAGTTTAAAAAAATATTTTTTACTTGCATATTTAAAATCGAGTTTCTCAAAAACTACAAGGTCTTTTTGCAAAATTCTTTTTTGGACTTGTACCCACGATTCTCCTTAACATACGTAGCAATTTAGGTGTCAAAAGCTTGTATGGGGGATTTGCTATTCACTGCTAAAGTCGGCAAGAAATTTCACGAAATTTTATGTGAAATTACGAATGACTACATGGAATCAACTGAATTTGCAAATCGTAATTACGTATAAGCGTAATTGTGAAAATGTACGCGAAATTTAGCAAAATCATAATTTGTTGATTAGGATTATCACTAGATGCAGGCCGTGCACCGCAGCCCCCATATTGCCAGCAGTGCCGGTCAATAGAAAATGATCAGTTTGGGTGAAATTCAATTTTAAGCAGATTCAATTGAAGTCATCAAAATGTATCCCCCTTTGCTCTGATTAGTTCCTCGCTGTCCTCCTCTGCATGCAGCCTCTGCAATCTGGCCCGGTAACTGCGGGAGTTGGGGGCTTACTGCACATACACAGCCCGGCCGCGCGCGCTCAACCATCCCGCTCCTGTTACCGGGAGAGTTCTGCACCTGCGCAGTATGCTCCCAGCCGCAGGAGCAACACAGGGGGAGCGCGCCCGGCCGGGCCGGATTGCGGGGGTTGCAAAATTGTGTTTTCATCTATTTTAGGGCTGGAACGCACTACAGTGATTTTGTGAGCGTTTAGGGAGCGATTCAAACCGCTAGCGGTTTCCCTAAACGCTCAGCTAATGTTAATGGAAGGTCAAATTCCACTGGAGCGATTGTGATTACCAAATCGCAAAACGCAGGACATGAAGCATTTTTCGCATTTAGCGGTTAGCGTTTCTGCAATGTAAAGTATATAAACGTTGGCGTAATCGCTCATCAAAACCTACACAGAGCAATTTTGCTAGCGTTTTGAAATGACTGCACACTGTAACAAAATTACAATTAATTGAAAGGACCAATCAGAATCAAAAACGCTCACCGCTACACAATCGCTGGCAAAAAGCTGACACTTTTTAAAAACGCTACCGCAATCGCTCATGAAATCGCTTACAAACCGATCATACAAAACGCTAACGATTGCGATTAGCGATAGCGATTTGTAGTGGGTTCCAGGCCTTACTATTTTTGTCATTATTATTATTGTTGTTTTTAACCTCCATGCTGTTTTGTTACAAGAATAGATGTCCAGTGTCTACCTTCCTACCTACCGAGCCATCATCTATCTACTTATTGATACTATTAACATCATTATTAATTATCTGTATGCTAAGTCACTGTAATTTATTACACTACTTTCTATTTTTCTATCTGTCTGTCTGCGCTAAACCGATAACAGAATAAATAACATTATGTGCCCGTTCAATGGACGGATTTACAAGTCAAGTAAACACGAGAGATCTCTTGAGTTATTACAATAATTAAATTCCAAACTGCCTAAGCTTGTGCTTAATGACTACATTAAACAGATATTGTAATTATTGTTCCAGTTATGCTGATAGATAGGTCTATAGTGCCAATTTAGACAGACAGAGAGATGGACAAAGACTCAGACAGGCGATGGATAGATAGATAGATAGATAGATAGATAGATAGATAGATAGATAGATAGATAGATAATTAGTAGATAGATAGATAATTAGTAGATAGATAGATAGATAGGTAGGTAGATAGATAGATAGATAGATAGATAGATAGATAGATAGATCTGATTCACAAAGATTTTCTGTTGAATTATCTCATTTACTGTAACGTATTGGCCCATATGCAATAAACATTTTCTCCTGAGCTTTCTCCTATGAGAGATTTTTCATCTTGGATTTAGAATAACTTTTCAGCAATGGAAAAAGTACCACAAAGTTGGTTAAAAAGTACTATCAAAATTATTTTGAGTATTTATTGCTTCTTGGTGGTATAAAAGTCATTTTATTGATACGTTTGAAAATGTCACCTAGCAGGAAACTCGGAAGGAAAAATGTATTGACTTAAAGGACCACTATTGCAAAAAATTGTAAATACATGTAAATACATACAAATAAGAAGTATGCTTCTTCCAGAGTAAAATGCACTATAAATTACTTTTCTCCTATGTTGCCGTCACTAACAGTAGTTAGTAGAAATCTGATGGATCTGATGATCTAGTCCATCTCCTCATGGAGGATTCTCAGTATTTTATTCTTCTCAAAAGCACTCCCTAAAGAGGATCTATACACAAATGCAGGCCGCCCCTCCTACCAGTTTGCACACTATTCTGGCAGTTGGACCAAGCAACTGCCGTTTACTAAGTGCTTTTGAAAATAAAGAAAAAACTGAGAATCCCCATGAGGAGATGGACTAGTCCAAACCCGGTCAGTTCTGTCAGATTTCTACAACCTAAAGTGACAGCAACATAGGAGAAAAGTAATGGATAGCACATTTTACTCTGGGCGAAATGTACTTTGGATTTGTGTTTCTTCATGTATTTTACAATTTTACAATTTTTCATGATAGTGGTCCTTAAACTCGGGATTTATCTCTCTCTGGCCCATATGCCATTAACTTTTTTTTTTTCTCAAGTTTTCTCCTAGGAGATCATTTTTTATATCTTCCATTTAAAATAACTTTAAAGCACTTTTCAACTGAAAAAAGTACTGTAATGTAGGCGAAAAAGTACTATCAAAATTATTTTTAATATTTTCTTGTTTTCTGGTGGCTTATAAGTCATTTTATTGACAAGTAAAAACATATCTCCAATGAGAAAACTAAGGAGAAAAAAATAATAATCGCATATTGGCCTTTATCTGTCTCATGCATAGATAGATAGACAGACAGACAGACAGACAGACAGACAGACAGACAGACAGACAGATAGATAGATAGATAGATAGATAGATAGACACATAAATAGACACAGAAAGATAGATAGATAGATAGATAGATAGATAGATAGATAGATAGATAGATAGATAGATAGATAGATAGATAGATAGATAGGCACATAAATAGATAGATAGGCACATAAATAGATAGATAGATAGATAGATAGATAGATAGATAGATAGACACAGAAAGATAGATAGATAGATAGATAGATAGATAGATAGATAGATAGATAGATAGATAGATAGATAGATAGGCACATAAATAGATAGATAGGCACATAAATAGATAGATAGATAGATAGATAGATAGATAGATAGATAGATAGATAGATAGATAGATAGATAGATAGATAGGCACATAAATAGATAGATAGGCACATAAATAGATAGATAGATAGATAGATAGATAGATAGATAGGCACATAAATAGATAGATAGGCACATAAATAGATAGATAGATAGATAGATAGATAGATAGATAGATAGAAGTTAGATAGATAGATAGATAGATAGATAGATAGATAGTGAGATAGATAGTGAGATAGATAGATAGATAGATAGATAGATAGACATAATAATGCAAAAAAAATCATAGCGGATTAGCCTGAAAAAATACAGAGATATCTATACAGGTAGTCCCCGACTTACGAAAGTCCGACTTACGAACGACCCGCTAATACGAACGGCATGGATTCTGTGTTTTCATGAGAACAAGTCAAGAATTTTTTTTTTCAAATTGGACTTGTTGTTTTTGAGAAAATCGATTTTAAAAAAATTCAAAGAAAAAATGGCGTTTAAACTTGTATAAGCCGGTGCAGAAGGCAAAGGTGACACAGAGGGGGGGCACTGAGGAGGTTCAGGGGACAGAGATGGCACAATGTTCCTACTTAAGAACAGATTCAGGATAAGAAGGAACCTACAGTCCCTATCTCATTTGTTAACTGGGGACTACCTGTAATGCTAATAGTGTTTATTCAATGTATGCTGATAAACCTATTTAATTTACACCTTTTTGCTGCATTATTCAGCACAGAAGATTTTTGAAAGTATTTAGCAATATTTATCAAGACATATGAAAAGAAAATTGGAGCAGCTGCCCAAGGCAACCACTAAAGTCCTTACTTCTTTTAACAGCTAAAAACTGTTTATTTTGTGCAAATGCGTCACTGATCTGCAATATGTCCAAACAGTTTTCTGTAGTCTGCCCTATCTAAGGTTCTTAAGGCCGAATTCTGATTGGCTGTTGCCGTGTGCATTGTACGATATCGCCCCACGCTGATGTTGATGAATGAGTACCGATTCTATAAGAAGAGCAGCATGCAACGTCTCAGTCTACCAGAACTAATATTTCACTCATCTCGGACTACAGTAAACTAAAAGTGGAGATGTTACAGTGGGCAGCAACCACACTGTGCACATCACTGTCAGTAGGTCTTCACTGAACAAGCCCAATTCTCCATCAAAGTTGGTAGAATGTTATTCTGTAATATGGTTCAACCTACCGGGATCTTCTTGAAGTCGTCCACCATAGTTGAGTGTATTATTGTAGTGCTGGTAGCTGAGGTATGGGTTCCCGTTATGATGCGGCGGTTGGCTAGCCACAGAGGTAGAATAAGGGTACGGGAATGATCGTCCACCGTAGGCCGCAGCTCCTGGGGAATACAGGCCATCGTGGCCAGTCGGGTGGTAGCCATGCAACGCGTAATGTCCATGTGGCAAAACCGGAGAGTGTTGGGCTTGTGGAGAAGTTGTTGGTCCATGGCCAAAATCTAGAAAAGCAGATTTAGACGAGTCCAGAAAAGCATCAGCAATAGAGGTCATTTCAGCTTGAGTAGTCAATCTGTCCACGTTGATGTCAAACCTGGTGGTGAGCCATCATCATCACGCTCCATCTCATGTCTTCCCCAGCCACCAGAAACTTAGCCAAACGTTACTAAGCTGTCATTTGGCAACAGTTCCTTCAGTTCAGTTCCACCAAACTCCTGGAGCCGCCCCCCAGCCCTGTAATTGGTAATCACCACTTCTGATGTCACGGATTCTTCCCCAGGGAAACCCTCATTAATATAATGACTTTTCGGCTAAAGCAGCTGGTTGAATGAAGGTTGCTCGCAGACCCGAGCTGGTCTGCAGGTTACAACTTGCTCCGACAGCCTGATCATCAACAAGAGTGGATGGCAGGGAGGAGGGAGGGACGTCACCTGCAAAACAAGAAACTACACTTCTAGGCAGTAGACACGCTTATTGTCAAGCTGTATGCATGTGTCTAGGCACCTCCAGCATGGTGAGGAATCACCTGCAAGGGACATGAAAACACTTACAAGTATGTCATTCATACTACAAACTTCTTCATGCCGTAGACACACACCGTAGGTCCAGGTAACCATAGGAAGCAGTATTACCCAACTTTATTACAGGATGTCTCACTTTAACGAAGGGGGTTTGCTAAGTATCCCCTGTTAATAAAAAAAGACTTAATGTGACACCGAAGCGATAAAAAAACCTTAGGATATATTGAATTGTATGAGTAGTACGGAAAATTCCTAGAACATTAGTAGCAAAGAATTTTGTTTTATTTTCAGTTATATAGCTTTTTTTTATAACATTACAGCATTCTCCAATATTTGCAGTTTACAAACTAGACTCTATACTCTGTATTTTAAACTATCAGGGCCCGTTTCCACTTGTGCGGTGGGAATCGCCGTGGTACAAATTTGCATGCGGATGCGAATTTCGCATGCGGTTGTATGCAAATTTGCATGGATGACGATGTATGCGAATTTAACCATGGCAGTGCCTGTGTGCTTTTCCATTGATTCCATGCGAATTCGCATGCAAATTTGCATGAAAATTCGCATACCAAAACCGCATGCAAATTCCCTATTAAATACATTGTATGCGATTCGCATAGCAGTATGCGAATTCTGCTGGCTCTGCCGTCCAGATTTTTTCTGCACAGAAAAACGCTCAGAAATCCTGACAAGTGGAAACAGTCCCATCCACTTGTATTGTCTATGCGAATCTGCATGCAGGAAACGCATGCAGATTCGCTCTAGTGGAAACGGGCCCTTAAACAGAACCGAGCTAATGGCCCTTTGAACGTTCCTGCAGTAAGGGCTCGTTTCCACTATTGCGGTGCGGAATCGCCTGGATTCCACCGCGGATGAAATCGCATGCGGATGCGATTCCCCATGCGTTTTTTGCCGCGAATTCGCATGCAAATTCGCATAAGTGAGGGTATATGCGATTTTAACCATGTCACTGCCTGTGTGAATTTACATCGGTACCTATGCGAATTCGCATACGAATTCGCGGCAAAAAACGCATGGGGAAAACGCATGCGATTTCCCTATTAAATACATTGCATGCGATTCGCATGCATTCCACTCTCAGGCGAATTCGTTGGTTCTTTTGTGCGTTTTTTCACCGCTCAAAAAAACGCACATCACCAACGCAACAGTGGAAACAGGCCCATTCACTTGTATACCATGTGCGAATCCGCATGCGTTGGACGCATGCGGATTCGCGATAGTGGAAACGAGCCCTAAAACCTTAAAAAACAAAAAACAGTGAGAGACAGGTTGAGATAACTGCTTCAGAAAACAGCACTGCAGCCGACCAAGCTTGTTCGGAGAGCTGAGAGAAGCTCTTTTGCGTAGAAGTTTTTTTAACTCTTCTTGTACTGGAAACAATTTGAGACTCACATCTGTGCTGCTAATGTTCTATTTCTTAGCTGTACTACACATGCAAATCATATCATAAGTTTATTTTCACTTCAGATTCCCTTTAAAAAGTATTTCCGGATACATATATCATCTGTTAGCAGTATTCCGTACTTGTGAATAAATACTTTTCAAACATTTTTTTGTGCTTTTAATCAGCGAAATATACATATGCAGGCTGTTTGTAGGTGTTTTAACCTTTTTTCAAAATATGTAAAAATTCCTGAATTGACTGTAAGAAGTCCAAGAAGTACCCTCTGAGCTCAACATAAGTAGTGCTGCCTGTGGTGAACTGTCCGCCGAACTGTTCCCAGGAAACAGGCCATGGGGAATGACCTTGGGGTCATTTCCGCATTCGTCATATTACGGATTACTGCGCACACGTGTGTGTGTGTGTGGGGGGGGGGTGCATACTCTTGTGGGAAGGCTTCAGAGGGAGAGCCTGCCCACAGGAGATGGTGGGGGGATTGTGTATCAGAATCAGAATCAGATTTATTTCGCCAAATACAGCAAGCGCCATATTCGGAATTTTTTGTGGTACACATGGCATAGGCATAGTACAGGTTGACAAGAAGCACAACACAGACAATTTACAATTGACAGGAACTGGGACATAGGTTAGTGTTAATCGTGCCGTACAGGAGCAGTCCAATAATAGTAATAATAATAGTAGTAGTAATCATGATGGTGGTGATGGTGGCCCCAGTGCAGACCCTGGGCAGTTGAGAGCTAACAGAGAGACCCCGCTAGGGCATGCCAGTGGGCGGGCCCGGTGGGTGGAGGTTGGAGTTAAGCAGCCGAACCGCTTGGGGGAAGAAGGTGTTCATCCGTCTGGTGGTTTTGCATGGTACAGACCTGTAGCGGCGGCCCAATGGGAGGAGCTTGAAGTAGCGACTGCCTGGGTGGGAGGGGTCACGGGAGATCACAGTGGCCCTCTTCCTCATCCTAGCGGAGTGGAGGAGATCAAGAGGTGGAAGAGGGGACCCGATGATTCTCTCTGCATCAGCTATGACTCTCTGCAACTTGTGTTTGTCGCTGGCCGTTGCGCCCACGTACCAGACGATGACTGAGGAGCAGAGGATGGATTCTATAGTGGCAGTGTAGAAGCTGGTCAGCAGCTCCCTGGGCATGCCGAATCTCTTCAGTTGGCGCAGGAAGAACAATCTCTGCTGTGATTTCTTCTGTATTATGGAGGTGTTCTGTTCCCACTTCAGGTTGTTAGTGAGAGTTGTGCCGAGGAACCGCACGGATGTCACCCTAGAGACTTCGGTGCCCCCAATGAGGATAGGTAGGAGGGGGGAAGGGTTCCTCCTGAAGTCTACAACTAGTTCAACAGTCTTTGCAGCATTGAGAACTAGGTTATTGTCCCTGCACCAGTTGCAGATTCTCTCAACTTCGCTGCGGTAATCATGCTCTCCGTTGCTGCCAATAAGACCAATGATAGTGGTGTCATCTGCAAATTTGATGACTTTCACAGAGACAGCGGATGATATGCAATTGTTGGTATAGAGGGAGAACAATAGCGGTGACAGTACACAGCCCTGTGGAGCCCCAGTGTTGGTTGTTCTGACGCTGGAGTAGCAGTCGCCGAGCTTCACCTGTTGCGTTCTGTTTGTCAGGAAGCTTTTGATCCATGCTCGAAGGGTGGGATCTACTCCGAGCTGCACCAGATTGGTGAGCAGGATGTCTGGGCAGATCGTGTTGAACGCCGAGCTAAAGTCCAGAAACAGGATCCTAGCATAGGAGACAGGGTTATCTAGGTGCTCTGTGATGTATGCCAGGCTTGCATTGATGGCGTCCTCCACGGATCTGTTCGCCCTATAAGCAAATTGGAGCTGGTCGAGATGAGCGTCCGTGTGCCTTTTCAGGTGGGCAAGGACCAGACGCTCAAGGAGCTTCATAATGTTGGAAGTTAGGGCCACAGGTCGGAAGTTGTTGTGCTCAGTGCTGCCAGGTTTTTTGGGGACTGGTACAATTGCGGACCGCTTGAAACAGGAGGGGACTGTACCATCCGATAGTGACCGCTTGAATAAAGAGGTGAGCACAGGGGTTAACTGATCAGCACAGGTTCTCAGGCAGATCGATGACACTCCATCTGGGCCAGACGACTTCTTGGGGTTCAGCTTAGGGAGGTGCCGGAGTACCTCTAATTCCTGGACAGCAACAGGAGCCAGGGTGGCGAGTTCCCCCAAGGGGGGATTCACCTTGGCCGTGGCTGTTTGGTCCCCGTACTGATTAGGATGTCGCTCGAACCTGCAGTAGAACTCATTGAGCTCCTCTGCTAGCCGAAGGTTCGGGGTCACAGGCTGAGGTGCAGGTTTGAAGTTAGTGGCTGCTCTCAGGCCCTTCCATACCTCCCGTGTATTGTTTGATTGGAGGTAGAGCCCCAGCTTGTCGGAGTAAGCCCTTTTTGCTGATCGCAGTTCTCTCTTCAGTGCGTACCTGGCCTCTCTGTATTTCTCAGGGGAGCCAGACTTGTGCGCTTCCACTTTGCGTTTCCGAAGTCGGCGGAGCTTGTCGTTAAACCAAGGCTTGTTGTTGGGGAAAATCCTGAAGGTCTTGGATGGGATACACGCCTCTTCGCAGAAGCTAATGTAGGAGGTGACATTCTCGGCCCATTCGTCAAGGGAGGGTGCCTCCAGCGTCGACCAGTCGGTAGTGTCAAAACAGGCTTGAAGTTCCAGTTTTGCTTCTGCTGTCCATTTTTTGATGGTTTTGACAGTGGGCTTAGAGGTCTCTAGGAGCCGCCTGTAGGTGGGGATCAGGTGGATTGTGTTGTGGTCGGAGTTTCCCAGAGGGGCTCCTGGGGTGGCCTTGTATGCGTTCTTATGGACCGTGTAGCAGTGGTCCAGGGTGTTACAGTTTCTGGTGGGGCAGGTTATGTGCTGCTTGTAGCGGGGCATCTCGTGTCTTAGGTTCGCCTTGTTAAAGTCGCCCAGGATGATGAGCAGAGCCTCAGGGAATGATGTTTCCCACCGCGAGATATAGTCACTGAGGGCTTGCAGTGCGGTCTTGGAACATGCGTCAGGAGGGATATAGACCCCAACGAGGACAAGGGAAGAGAACTCCCTAGGGGAGTATTGAGGCATGCAGTTTATGGCCAGAAACTCAGCGTCTGGGGTACAGGTCTTATTGAGAGTGATGATGTTGGAGCACCAGGAGGTGTTGATATAAAAGCAGATGCCCCCACCTCTAGTTTTCCCCGAGAGGGCCACGTCGCGGTCCGCTCTTAGGAGGTTGTAGCCTGGTACTTCTAGAGAGTTGTCGGGGATGCTGTCGCTCAGCCAGGTCTCAGTGAAGCAGAGAACAGGGGTGTTCTTACTGATCTGGGGTTTGCTACCAAGTAGGAGGAGCAGCTCCTCCAGTTTGTTGGGAAGTGAGCAGACATTTGCAAGTAGGATGGCAGGGACGGGAGAGCGTAGGCCTTTCCTTTTTGAGTCGGACCAGGGCCCCAGCCCTCCTACCTCTGTGGCGGCGTTTGTTCGGTGCTCGCTTGGAGACAAGATATTTTATATGGGCAGTAACAGCATCCCACAGGGGGGAGACCCATGGAGGCTTGGGGCTGTCAGGGGGTTCCCATTTAAGGAGGGCCTCTCTGGATAGGGTGGCAGTATTTTTGTTACCGTTCTGAGCCCATGGCGCAGATGAATTCAGGGCAGAGGGAGGCATGGGCTGAACGTGTGGATCAGGACAGCGAAGCCCAGCATAGTCGAAAGGCTGAGTGCAGAGTCCGACTGCGGCCTGCTTGGCACAGGGCAGAGCAGCACAGTGAATGATCCCGGTAGGTGATGATGTGGAGCAGACAGCCCGGCGCAGTGTAGGGCGCAGTTAGGTAGTAATTGGGCAGGCTGCACCGCACAGTGAGTGGCCCAGGAGGATGGTATGGAGGCACAAAAGATGGTGTGGAGCGGGCAGCCCAGTATGTTGCACACGAGGTGGTGTGGACGGGCAGCACGGCACAGTGTGTGGCCCAGGTGGGGGTGTGGAATGGGGCCAACGTGCCGCGCAGTCCAAGGCCCCCGTTAGTGGTCTAGAGCGGGGCCCCGTAGATGGTATGGGGCGCGCGGCACAGCACAGAAGATGGTCTAGAGCGGTCAGTCCAGCAACAACATGTAGCCCCAGTAGATGGAAGAGCAGTCCGCCCCGCACAGTATGAGGCCAAGGTCGATGGAACGGGCAGCACCGCACAGTGTAAGGCCCAAGTAGATTATGATGGGCAGGCAGCACAGCACAAAGGGGATGGTATGGCAGGTAGCACAGCCCAGCATGAATGAGCACAGCACAGCATGGCAGGTAGCACAGCACAGCATGAATGAGCACAGCACAGCATGAATGAAGTACATAGGGAGCAGGCAGCATGGGGCGCAGAGAGATGGTATGGAGCAGGCAGCGAGCTGAACAAGGACAAGATAGAGGGGTCACAGTCTCAGCAGTAGTGTGGATGCAGTAGGGAGGACTCCCCTGGATGAGTTGGAGCAGGCATCTGGCTGGGCAATGTCAAGATGGAGGAGGGGGGACTCACCCTGGATGAGATGGCACTAGCAGGAGGATCTGCAGCCGCTGGAGGAAGTGGGGGGCTGATCGTGGGAACCCCAGGTCCTGGAGGATGGTCACTGAAATCCCCTCTCGGATTGTAGGCGAGGTGCTGCACCGGAGTC
Source organism: Hyperolius riggenbachi (assembly GCF_040937935.1). NCBI lineage: Eukaryota > Metazoa > Chordata > Amphibia > Anura > Hyperoliidae > Hyperolius > Hyperolius riggenbachi. Next base: position 12,586,972 of record NC_090657.1, on the reverse strand, counting down.
CTGGAGTTGCAGCGGCGGTGGCCTGGCGGAGCAGAGGCGATCCGAGATGGAGGGCCTGTGTGTCGGCTGGAGTTGCAGCGGCGGTGGCCTGACGGAGCAGAGGTGGAGGGCCTGCGTGTCGGCTGGAGTTGCAGCGGCGGTGGCCTGGCGAACAGAGGTAGAGGACCTGCGATGTACCCCGTGTGGACTCGGAAGGAGGCTGGAGTTGCAGAGGCGGCCGACCGGTGACCCGAGGCAGAGGACCGGCGAGGGACCACATGATGGAGTCAGGTGAGCAGCGGGCAGGAGTGCAGCAGCGACCAGAGCTGGGATGCTTTCTGCGGATGCGGCAGGAACGGAAGTCCGCGGTCTACGGGGTCCGACAAGGCAGCGGCAGTCAGGACCGGAGCAGTGGTGGCAGCAGGCAGACCGGAGCGGAGGCGGCAGGCAGGTGGAGCAGATGGCCGGCGTGGGACCACGTGCGGGTATCAGGTGAGTACATGCAGAGAGCACTAAAACTAAGACTAAAAACTAAGCCTAAAACTGAAAAACAGCAACTAAACACAAAACAAAAAAGCAGTCTTCTAGGCTATCCACTACTACTTTCGTAGCCGGAGAACTAAGGTAAAACTAAGGAAAAACTGCCTATTTACAGGAGCCATGTGACCGAGGCGACCTGCGTGGGCGCCATCTTGGTCTTCAAACTGACCAGATACAAAGCTCCTTCATGTACTTTACTATATACAGTATATCAGTGGGAACATTAGAGAAAACGCCTACCCTGCTCTCTGTTTCATCCTTCACTGCTCAGCCTGCTTGTTACCAGCCCTGATAAAATCCCCGACTGAGCATTCAGTCTGGCCTTGCTCAGGAATCATTATAGCTGAGTCATAGCAGAGCCAGAAGGGGGCAGGCTTGGGCTTGAAAAGACATCAGAGAAGACAGACTCAGCTATAATGATTCCTGAGCAAAGCCAGACTTGAATGCTCAGTCAGGGATTTTATCAGTGAAGGATGAAACAGAGAGCAGGGCAGGTGTTTTCTCTAATGTTCCCACTGGTATATATGGTAAAATACAGTGGTTTGCAAAAGTATTCGGCCCCCTTGAAGTTTTCCACATTTTGTCACATTACTGCCACAAACGTGCATCAATTTTATTGGAATTCCACGTGAAAGACCAATACAAAGTGGTGTAGCCTGATTAAGCTTGGCAGTAAACGCCCTTGCGTATACATACCACAAATGTGCTATGTTAATATCAGCATCCATTGCTCAGATATTCATGCCATTACTGAAAATGACTATCAAATCAGCCTCTGCTTTCTTAGGTAAGGGACCCGTACCCCATTTGCAGAGCCTGATCAGCTGATTGTGTGTACATGAGAAAGATTGGTGGTGGGAGAGATGTAGTGACTTGGTATAGCTTGAACCCATGAGTTCTTCCCTTAGGGACACTATGATTGGACTTTTTAAAGTACAGCATAGTGGTAGCACCTGTTATGTGGGGACCGCATGATCGCCCTTATTATGGGGTTGGAAGGTTATTCTTATTATTATACAGGGTATGTTATGGCCACATAGAGGACATTATTGCCGTGCTTGTCGTAGAAAAGACATCATCATGACACTTTGTTATAAAGGAAACATTATGGTGGCACTATTGCATTATGGTGTGTGTGTGGGGGGGGGGGGGGGGGGGAGGGGGAGGGGCACAATAAAAGCATTACGCCCTGTGGGTGACACAAGGTAGCGATGTTGAGGTGCTGCACTCTATGCGGTACCAGATACAGGATCATTGTAATAACAGAGACAATTGGTAGCTCACTACACTGGCTACCCATAAAAAAATTGGCATGCTAACATTCAAATCTCTACGCAACCTAAGCCACAGATACCTAAAGAAATTGTTCCATCTGCATCACGCCTCCCACAACCTCAGGGCACTATGGCGAAAAATTGTAAAATTTAAAATATGTGCAAACAGACAAATAATTTTTTTTTTCCCAGAGTAAAATGAGCAATACATTACTTTTCTCCTATGTGGCTGTTACTTACAGTAGGTAGTAGAAATCTGGCAGAACTGACAGGTTTTGGACTAGTCCATCTCTTCATAGGGGATTCTAAGCAAGGTTTTTATTCTTTATAAAGAGATTCCCTAAAAAGGATTTAAACAATGATGCTGGCCAGCCTCCCTGCTCGCTACACAGTTTTTTGGCAGTTAGACAGAGCAACTGCCATTCACTAAGTGCTTATGAAAATAAATTAATCCCTGAGAATCCCCTATAAATAGATGGACTAGTCCAAAACCTGTCGCTTCTGTCAGATTTCTACTACCTACTGTAAGTGACAGCAACATAGGAGAAAAGTAATTTATGGCTCATTTTACTCTGGAAAAAATGTACTTCTTATTTGTATAGGTTTGCACATACTTTAAATTTTAAATTTTTTCGCCATAGTGCCCCTTTAATAAAGACAGCTCCAACCCTGGACAGGTTTAAAGTGAACCAGAGAAGAACCAACCTCATGTATTTTACCATATATATCAGTGGGAACATTAGAGAAAACACCTACCTTGCTCTCTGTTTCATCCTTTACTGCTCAGCCTGCTTGTTATCAGCCCTGATAAAATCCCTGACTGAGCAAGTGAGCATTCAGTCTGGCTTTGCTCAGGAATCATTATAGCTGAATCTGTCTTCACTGATGTATTTTAAAGCCCAAGCCTGCCCCCTTCTAAGTCTGATATAATGACTCAGCTATAACGATTCCTGAGCAAAGCCAGACTGAATGCTCAGCCAGGGATTTTATCAGGGCTGGTAACAAGCAGGCTGAGCAGTGAAGGATGAAACAGAGAGCAGGGTAGGTGTTTTCTCTAATGTCCCCACTGATATATATGGTAAAATACATGAGGGTGCTTCGTCTCTGGTTCACTTTAAATCAAAACTAAAAAAGCTACCTGTTTAGTCTGGCATTTAGGAACACATAACTTTCTACCCTGTACACATCACTATGTACAGATACGAGACCAGCTTATGTGCTTTGGGTCCTGCGGTAGCAAAGTGCTTTACAAATGTTTTGTTGTTGTTGCTGTATAATATAAATATCTCAGAAGCAAGTCGTGCAGACTTGCTTCTGATATGAACTGAATTTTCATATATCCCATACATAAATGTATTTTGCTACATGAGGGCCTTTTGGGACTTATAACTGTTCAAGGATAGTCAGCCCAGTTTATCATAGCAATATAGCAGAGACACAGCATCAGTGGACAAATGACAGGTGGGACTGGATCGGTTTCAGTGCTTAGCGGAGCCACTTTCATGCAGCAGGCCACAAGTTGGCTGAACACAGGACGACCTCTTAAACTGCTATTAGGTCACTTGGCTGCCCAAAGGCATGAACTCCTTCTGTGTCCGGTTTGGGCAAACAAGGTAATAAATTGTGCCCTGGTGCAGCTGTTTGCTTCGGAAAGTGCGTCCGATCCACCCCGATGTCAAACACCATTCCAGTCCGCCCTCGCATGGAAACTGCAGTTGACGAAATACTCATTAAATGAAGCTTAAAAATAGCTCATAAATGCCTGATGTGACTTTTATCGCACATTATATATCACGCTGTCAGCCAAACCGGGGTGTAAATAGACCTCAGGAAAAAGTACCATGTATAAAACAGAATTTGAGCGTAATAAATAAAGTATGAGATGAGCATAGGGCCGAGAGACCAATCACTGGCAAGGCAAGGAAGTTCTGCAGGTATTCACCATCTCCAGCCAGATCACATGGCCTCCTGACCTACATGGCTGACATTCTACACCTGAAGATTTTCTTAGCACAGTTAAGGATATTCAATGAGATGCAAATGAATTCAAGTTGGTGCAAATGTTATGGCGATTGGATGCACATTTATGCAGTTTGGAAATGGACCAATCCAATGGTGCAGGTGTTGTGTTGGACTGGTCCATTTTAAGCTGCATCAATTTGTCCCCGTTTAGACCTAATTACTGCATTGCCTTGCAGATCTCCTGCTTTCTTTCAGCCGCTATACCTCAATCTATCACCACCTTCTTCACCCTATGTGGCGTGGCCCCGCTTGAACGGGAGGTGAGGAAATAACACCTGCCCGACTTCGGTTACACCCAGGCCTTGGAGGTGCAAGGTATAGCGGCTGAGAAAGCCAGAGTACCGCCAGAGGTCACTACTAAGGCTAGTAACACAGTTCTGCAGTATCACATATACAGTTCAAACAGTTCAATGGTATCACATAGGTCTTTACCGGGACTCAGAGGAACTGAAGCACTCAGCGTCGAAAGTCAGTGGTAACCAGGTGAGGGATAATCCAGATAACATGTAAGAGGTATCCAATAACAGACAATGGTCAGTCCAGGCAGAAGGCAGGAAAGTATTCAGTAAACAGGCAAGGGTCAATCCAGGGAGCAGACAGAAAGGTATCCAGTAAACAGGCAAGGGACAATCCAGGCAGCAGACAGAAGAGTATCCAGTAAACAGGCAAGGGTCAATCCAGGCAGCAGACAGAAGAGTATCCAGTAAACAGGCAAGGGTCAATCCAGGAAGCATACAGAAGAGTATCCAGTAAACAGGCAAGGGTCAATCCAGGCAGCAGACAGAAGAGTATCCAGTAAACAGGCAAGGGTCAATCCAGGCAGCATACAGAAGAGTATCCAGTAAACAGGCAAGGGTCAAGCCAGGCAGCAGACAGAAGAGTATCCAGTAAACAGGCAAGGGTCAATGCAGGCAGCAGACAAGGGAGTATACAGGAAGCAAGCGGGGTCAAACCAGGCAGCAGACAGAAGAGTATCCAGTAAACAGGCAAGGGTCAAATCATGCAGCAGACAGAAGAGTGTCCAGGAAACAGGCAAGGGTCAATCCAATAAACAGGCAAGGGTCAATCCAGGCAGCAGACAGAAGAGTATCCAGTAAACTGGCAAGGGTCAATGCAGGCAGCAGACAGAAGAGTATCCAGTAAACTGGCAAGGGTCAATCCAGGCAGCAGACAGGAGAGTATCCAGTAAACTGGCAAGGGTCAATCTAGGCAGTAGACAAGGGAGTATCCAGGAAGCAAGCAAGGGTTAATCACAGCAGAGTAGACAAAATGCAATCTGAGGTCAAAGTCCAGAATATCAGCACTGATCAGCGTGCGCACCCAGCCAATAGCCAAAGCTATGCTTATCACGGGCGATGACTGGGAGCACACTGCCCATTTAAATATCAATCATTCTCCAATCAGTGGCCGGCCACCTTCCGCACAACCAATCACACAGCAAGGTGGAGATCAGCTGATCCAGTGTTCTGATCTGATCAGCTGATCTGATCAGGTCAGCTGACTATTGTTTACCCTTGCGGAGGGCGTACTGCAAACGCGCCCTCCACCTATCAGCGTGTGCAGACTGTGAGTCACCGGCAGGGCGAACAAGCGCCGAGACCCGGAAGTGACAGCTTCTGCCCGGGTCTCGACGGCACTTTATTATTAACAAGTACATTGCTTATAATTACAATAACCATTATGGTGGATACCGTATTGATTAAAAGGCAATAAATATGTCAGCATCCATATCATGCTTCTTACTTCAGGTGTCCTTTAACAAGTTTAACAAGAACCCTCAATTAAAACGTTGAGGCACCCCGTAATGACATTTCCAAACACTGCTGTAAGTGACCCAGCCGCAAAACAATTTGAAGAGGGAAGATAATGTATCGTTCTACGTAGGGTTAATCGCCATATGCCTGCAGTGATGTTATTATACACGCAGTACAGTAGTGTGTTATACACGTCACAGTATACCTGCCATAACTCCAACATCAACACACCACTTCACACTCATAAAACCCACCCCAGGGTGATCGCATGTTATTTTTTCACTTTCCACTACAAAGCTGCCAACTGAGCCCGGATTCGATAGTGAATCATGAGATTGCAGTGAGCTAAGACTGGAATGTAAATCTGAGTAACCCCGCAGATGCGGAAAGGCTCAGCCCAGAGCTTCTCTATGAAATGTCACCTCCATACTTTGCCTGGCTTCTTCAAGGATCGCTATTGTGAAAAACGTAAACAATGTAAAATACATGAGTAAACATACATTTGTGATATACATCGGCCCCTGAGTAAAATGCACTACAAATTTTTCTAGGTTGTGATCAATTACCGTAGGTATTATTGATCTGAGAATTCCACCTGACATGTTTTGAACTAGAATATCTTTTAACTGCTTGCCGACGGCATCACGCCGACGGGCGTGGTCGCGGCGGCAGCCTCAGGACCGCCTAACGCTGATCGGCATAAAGTCCTGGGGCAGCAGTTTGTAGGAGATCGCGTGCAGGCTGCGCGCGTGTCTCCTGCTCGGGGGGGCTGAGATCCGCCCCTCCTTCAGTCTCCGAGCGGCAATCGCCGCTTGGGAGACTGTTACACGGCGAAACTATTTACATGTACAGCGCTGCGATCTGCAGCAGCGCTATACTGAGGACAGCCCCCTCCATTGCCTCAGCAGTGATCAGTTGTCATAGCCTGAAGCCTATGACAGCCGATCACAGGGATTGGCTGGCGGGGGGGAGGGAGGGCGGGCGTAGGGTTATAAAAATAAAGAAAGACACATTTTTAATAAAAAAAATAAACATATAAATATTGATAACAAACACTGGGGGAGCGATCAGACCCCACCAACAGAGAGCTCTGTTGGTGGGGAGAAAAGGGGGGAGGGGGGAATCACTTGTGTGCTGTGTTGTGCTTGGCCTTAAAGCTGCAGTGGCCCATTTTACATATAATGGCCTGGTCACTAGGGGGGTTTAACACTGCAGTCCTCAAGAGGTTAAAGGACACCCGAAGTGAAAATAAACGAATGAAATAAACAATTGTATCTATCTTCTTTCTCCTAAGAATGACTTTTTAAGATATTCCACAGTTTTATTTTATGTTTAAATCTACTTTTTAAGTTTTAACTGTTTTATTGTTTTTGCTCAATGACAAATCCATTTCAGTATGCCAGAGCTAAAATCTATGAACCATTGACCCTTTTTATCTCTTTCCTGCTCTCAGAAGCCATTTTCTGCTAGGAAAGCGTTTTATAGTTGGAATTTCTTATCAGTGAGAGTCACACTGTAGTCACTTCCTGTCTGAGTCAGGACTGAGTCAGCCACTTACATACCTGATATTTAACTCTCAGGCAGGGGAAGAAAAAAAGGAACACAGCCTAGTTATTTGTGTGCTAGGCACTGTACATACACATGTCTATCTCATCATGTCACATGTCACTTTGGGTATCCTTTAATGGAGGGGGTGGAGTTTCCTTCATTCATTCAAAAAGCTGTCCCTGGAAAGGGCCTATACAAAGATGTCAGCCAGCCTGCCAACTCATTGCACTCTATTGTGGCAACTAGACTGTGCCACAGGCGTCCAATGGGGTGCTTTAAAGAATGAAGGAATTCCCCATGAGAAATTAGACTTTTCCAGGACTTCTCTCAAGCATCACCTTTTCTTTTGGAATGCTCTCCCACACCTAGTCTATCTGTCATGCTGTGAGCCTGGAAAACCTTCAGATGTTCTCTCAAAACACACCTGTTCAGACAAGCCTGCAATTTGCTATAGGTAGCATTGGAGGTTCACTGCCTCAAACGCTAACCGCTCTGTCTACTTCCCTAATGTCTCCAACCCACTATCCTCTAGCAGAGTTCCCCAACCCTGTCCTCAAGGCCCACCAACAGTGCTTGTTTTGCAGAAAACCACAAACATTCACAGGTGAGGTCATTAGTGTCTCAGCAGAGCCGAATAACTGCCTCTGTGGGTTTCCACAAAACCTTGAGGACAGGGTTGGGGAACACTGCTCTAGATTGTAAGCTTGCAAGGACCTCCTCTTGGTGTGTCTTCTTCTGCTGTAATTTATCATATGGATTTGTACCAGTATTGGTGATATTTCAAACCACACATCAACTATGTATGTATTGATATTGCTGGATGTCCTGATTGTACAGAATTTTCAATGTTTTCTGTATATATTCTCTACAAGAACTAACCAATCAAACACAAGCAGAATTGAACACAAACCAATGACAGATCAGCATGTCAGATGATCAGATGACATGAAAACATGCACGTGGTTACTGTTTACATCGGTGAAGCGCGTACTGAGAACTCGTCCTCCGCCTGTCCAATGAGAGCTGCGCAGCCTCCTGCGCTCCAGTAACGTCAGCGGCTTGCTGAGACCTGGAAGTCGGCGCTGCAGCTCGGGTCTCGGTATTCTGTCACTGACAGTCACCGGTGGACCTTACAGAGATATGGCTATAGCAAGTCTCATGTGCAGAAGTAACTTAAGTTCATGTAGTGCAACTTAAAGAGACTCTGAAGCGAGAATAAATCTCGCTTCAGAGCTCATAGTTAGCAGGGGCATACGTGCCCCTGCTAAACCGCCGCATATGCGCCGCTAAACGGGGGTCCCTTTACCCCCAAATCCCCCACTGCGACACTTGGTCGCAGGCTTGGTCGCTCCTGGAGGCAGGGCTAACGGCTGCAGCCCTGCCTCCAATTGCGTCTATCAGCCGCGCATCGCCGCCTCTCCCCCGCCCCTCTCAGTGAAGGAAGACTGAGAGGGGCGGGGGAGAGGCGGAGATACGCGCTGACAGACGCGCGTGGGGCAGGGCTGAGGCGGTTAGCCCTGCCCCAACCAGGAAGCGCTCCCCCTGCATTACAGAGGGGATTTGAGGGGACAGGGACCCTCGTAAAGCCACGGGATATCGGCGGTTTAGCAGGAGCACACATGCCCCTGCTTTATATGAGGTCTGAAGCGTGATTTATTCTCGCTTCAGACTCTCTTTAAAAAAGGACCACTATTGTGAAAAAATTGCTAATTTTAAAATACATGTAAGCACACACATACAGATAAGTAGTACATTACTTCCAGAGTCAAATGAGCCATAAATTACTTTTCTCCTATGTTGCTGTCACTTACAGTAGGGAGTAGAAATCGGACAGAACCAACAGGTTTTAGACTAGTCCATCTCTTCATAGGGGAATTCTCAGCATGGCCTTTATTTTTTTTTTTAGACATTTCTTGAAAAAGATCTATACTAAGTTGCTGACCAGCCTCCCCTGCTTGCTGCACACTTTCTTGGCAATTGGACGGAGCAACTGCCGTTCACTAAGTGTTTTTGAAAAATAAAAAAAGAAAGAAAACCCTGAGAATCCCCCATGAGATGGGCAAGTCCAAAACCTGTCAGTTGTGTCTATTTGATTTCTACTTCCTTCCTACTGTAAATAACAGCAATATCCGAGGAAAGTAATTTATGGCTCAATTTACTCTGGAAGAAATGTACTGTATGTGTTTTATTTTTCATGATTTTCATGATAGTGGTCCTTTAACCACTTCACCCCAAGGCGGTTTTTACCCTAACGGACAAGAGCGATTTTCACCTTTCAGTGCTCATCCCTTTCATTTGCCAATCACTTAATCACTACTAATCACAATGAAATGATCTATATCTTGGTTTTTTTTCACCACCAATTGGGCTTTTTGGGGTTGATATTTGTTTTCAGTAATTACTTTATTTTCTATGCATTTTAAAGGGAAATACAAGGAAAAAAATGAAAAAATATACTATTTCTCCAATTTCATCCTCTATAGTTTTAATATAAACACTGCTACTGTACATAAAACCCCACACATTTTACCTGCCTATTTGTCCTGGTTATCACAAGATTTTACTTATGTCCCTAGTACAAAGTATGGTGGCAACATAGTATTTGGAAATAAAGGTGTATTTTTAACTTGGTGTTTTTTTTCTCACTATTTTCACGTGCACGGGAATGCATGTGCGGGAGCACGCACGTGCACATGCGCACAGCGGCAGCAGCACTGTCTGACTTATAAAAATGTCCTGAAGCCATTAAGAGGCTCTAGCAGGATGTATTTATAAGTCAGCATGTCATTAAGTGGTTAATCTCCCACACCCTTCAATATTGTGTTGTGATGCTGCCTCTGGTTACCACTATTCCCTAGATGCAGACCCCCTAGTGCCTTGAGGTAAGTATGACCCTGGGTTGAAGGGGTTAGTAATCTGACAGTCTGTAAAACGACTTAGCTCTATAAATCTCGTTACGTTAACACTCCCACACACTTTCAAAGCCTTCCCTATATTGCGAGGTATTTTGCTTGGCAAATGCTGCAGAGCTTCAGAACGTCGAATCCTCCCTCGCTGATTTCCAAATCTCCGTATCATAATATTTATGGTGGAAGTAAACCTCGTTTCCTGGGTGGATCTATAGAAATGGAAACTGGCTTCTCGGTCTAAGGAACCACAAGAATTAAACACCAACATAGCTACACAAATAAACAGAATAATAACACATTAAGAAACAAACAACCTGGTGGATAAATGACTCAGTGGAGAGCTGGCGACGTCCATTTTTCGGACAATACTGCCTACCAAGTTAAGTAACAACAATGTCATTCTTTTTACTCTTTCCAAGTTTACAAATTAATGTTAAGTATTTTTTTTTTTTTTAAAGAAAAAACTTTTTGTGTTAAAAAAATCTCTCAAAAATAATATAAAAAAACTTTTATTTAAAGAGTAACTCAAGTGAGAATAACGTAATGAAAAAAAAGGACTTAATTTTTACGTTTTAAGAAGGCAATTACACCAAGCTTTGTTTTTTTAGTAGGAGCGCTTTTTGGTCCCTTTTATCCCCCTATACATTACTAGTGGTTTGGGTCACCCTGAGCTGCTTGGTTACTCTGTTGTACTCATCCAAGCCCTATTTCATACAGCTGTAGCAATCCCTGCCATGTACTGATGAGGACCAAAAGTCTGAAACAAGCTGTCTACATGTGGGTTTGATATGGCTGTGTAAAACTTAAAGCTATAGGCTTGCTATACACCAGCGGTTCTGGATGCTTGCTTGGCTTAACAAGGTCGAAAAGGGATAATTTGCATATTTAGTAGTAGTGCATTGTGGGTAACCACAAATGTTCATTTATAACTGAATTATTGCAAATTTCCTTATGTTTTAAGAAGGCAAAGACACCAAGCTTTGCTTTTTTAGTAGTAGTTTGGGTCACCCTGAGCTGCTTGGTTACTCTCTTAATTTTTACGAAAGTTATTTAGAAATTATTTAGTCACTGTTTGCCCATTGTAAAATCTTTCCTCTCCCTGATTTACATTCTGACATTTATCACATGGTGACATTTTTACTGCTGGCAGGTGATGTCAGTGGGAGTAGCTGCTGCTTGCTTTTTGGCAGTTGGAAACAGCTGTTATTTCCCACAATGCAACAAGGCTCCCACAGTGTGATGTCAGTACAATGGTCCTGACATCACACTGTGAGAGGGGTTTCAACACAAAATCAGCCATACAGAGCCCCCTGATGATCCGTTTGAGAAAAGAAAAAAGATTTCCCATGGGAAAGGGGGTATCAGCTACTGATTGGGATGAAGTTCAATTCTTGGTCACAGTTTCACGTTAAAGGGATACTTCAGTGATCTAAAGAAAAAGCAGTTTTACTGCCTTTTCTACTGGCCCTCTGCAGTCGCCCTGTGCCCCGCCATCCTGGAACGATCCTACCTGGGTCTTCTAGCTTCTACCAGCCCCCTTCAGTTGACGTGCCCGCGCCGGTACACAACGATCCTCCGGTTCCTCTGGTTCCCCCACCACTGAGACTGTCGTTGGGGACAGGAGCGAAAAAGAGGACTTGCGCAGCCAAGACCGCGTAGGTGTAGTGACTGGCAACAGGCTCAGTTGCCGAAAGGGAAACTGAGCCGCCGTGGGGGACCGGAGGATTGTTGAGTACCGGCGCATGCACAGGACAACTGCAGGGGGATGGTAGAAACCCCGAGTAAGTAAAACTACTTTTTTTTAGATCACTTAAGTACCCCTTTAAAGCAAACCTGAAACCTGAACTGGAAAATAAAAGTCAAAATAAACATGCACACATCATACTTGCCTCCAGTGTAGGCTTCACATCAATCTCTTTCTCCTCTCCTACGTCCTGTTTGGCCACTGTGATCGATGGAATTCTCCAACCTCCATTTTGAAAATGGCCATTACCCCATAACAGCTTCCTGGCCAGCACACTGTTAAACTGTAATATCGCCCACTTGAGCCATAGGGAAACATGGACATTACCTTGTACATCAGTTTTCCTTTCAGTTATAACTGACAGCAACTGATATACAACTGACAGCAACACAATTGCCTGAACAAGAGATAACACAAATGGTAAGTGTCCCTTGATTAAAGGACACGAGTACTGTCACCTGCAGCTATTGGGACTGAATTTCCTAGGAGATAGTGTACAGGCTGGTGGTGTATACTTGTGCTAGGGAATGGGGGGGGGGGGGGGGGGGCAGACGAAACATAGCGCATGATGGAGCAGAAAGGGTGAAAAGGAGGACGAGAGCAGAATGGTCTTGGTAGAGTATCGGGGAGGGTTGAGGACCACTGTACAGTGTAGATTCCCAGCAGAGGCTGCAACAACCAGCAGCCATGGCAAAAAAACATTTCGCTTGCCTCTTTAGTCTAAAAAGAGGCTAGAGAAAGTTGAATGCAGTTCACAAGGTTTATTTTTCGCTTCAGTGTCATTTTAAAGCGGGATTGTCATCATAAAATTCAAATTTCAACAGCAACTGGTCTGAGTGTATTAAGTGATAAAGATGCTAATCCTGCATTCAAAACTTTCAAAACGTTTTCTGCTGTTATGATTTGGAGTTATCACATACTTAAGGAGCACTGGCCCTTTAGTAGTCAGTGCCAAACAGTTGCATGCTGGGGGTTATTTTTATCTAGAATATATTCCTCCTCCTTCCATTTATTTCCCTGACTGGCTGCCTATCTGAAACACAATCCTCTGCTCACTTGTGTTTACAAGCAAGGCTGAGGTGACTCAGTGATTGGAGGAGAAAAGAAAAAAAGTAATGGGCAGAAATGACATCAGGATTTAGCCTCAAACTGTGGGTAAAAGACATGGTCCCCACCAGGAACAGAATTCTCGTCATTTACTATATAACATTCACTGAAATCAAAACGTGGACAGTACAATACATGTGTTATGTAAGTAGATCAAATATTTATCTACTTATATATGTGTTTTTTTTCCTAGCATAGTATGGCTGATCCTACTGCGTTAAAAAGAAATCCTTTCTAGTCTTTTTTTTTTTAAACTTTTTCACATAAAATCTGTAAAACTCACCAATGACACAAACAAGAGCGGGAGTTCATCTTCTAGCTGATAGGTGATATTACCTACACGGAGTCAGCCTCCCCCTCTGCTTAGTGTGGAATGGTATAATCTGGAGACAGGTGTTGTAGCCCAGACAACTGGCAGTAGACAGAATGGCTCCCATCCCTCCCACTCTTCTCAACAAAGCACAAATTGCTGCTTCAAGGGAAACCAGAAGCCAAGGATTGCAGTTCAGTGAAAAGCCATGGCAGCTCTATTCATGACAATATGGATAATCCTTTAACTAACTCTAAAGTCTGTGAATAAGACAGGTAGATAACAGTGCAAACCAGATATACAGATAAGCCAACAAAAAAAGCAAATTGTGCTTTACTGTAATGGTTCTCCGCAGGTAGCAGTACTTCCCCCAGGCGTGTAACTATAATAATAGTTACTGAGGCTCCTCTGTATTTTCAGAAAGGAGACTTTTAAAGCGGGATTGTCACCATAAAAATCTAATTTCAGCAGCAACTGGTCTGAGTGTATTAAGTGATAAAGATGCTAATCCTGCATTCAAAACTTTCACAACTTTTTCTGCTGTTATAATTTGGAGTTATCACATACTTAAAGAGAACCCGAGGTGTGTTTAAAGAATGTTATCTGCATACAGAGGCTGGATCTGCCTATACAGCCCAGCCTCTGTTGCTATCCCAAACCCCACTAAGGTCCCCCTGCACTCTGCAATCCCTCATAAATCACAGCCGTGCTGTGAGGCTGTGTTTACATCTGTAGTGTCAGTCTCAGCTGCTCCCCCGCCTCCTGCATAGCTCCGGTCCCTGCCCCAGTCCCTTCCCTCCAATCAGCAGGGAGGGAAGGGATGCAGGTGGGGACTGGAGTTCTGCAGGAGGCGGGGAGAGCAGCAGACTGACACTATAGAGATAAACACAGCCAGCTCTGACAAGCTGTTTGTCAGCAGCGTGGCTGTGATTTATGAGGGATTGCAGAGTGCAGGGGGGCCTTAGGGGGGTTTGGGATAGCAACAGAGGCTGGACTGTATAGGCAGATCCAGCCTCTGTATGCAGATAATATTCTTCAAACCCACCTCGGGTTCTCTTTAAGGAGCACTGGCCCTTTAATAGTCAGTGCCAAACAGTTGCATGCTGGGGGTTCTTTTTATCTATAATATATTCCTCCTCTTCCATTTATTTCCCTGCCTAGCTGCCTATCTGAAACACTTGTGTTTACAAGCAAGGCTGAGGTGACTCAGTGAATGGAGGAGCAAAAAAAAAAAGTAAAGGGCAGAAATGACATCAGGATTTAGCCTCAAACTTTGGGCAAAAGACATGGCTCACACCAGGAACAGAATTCTCTTCATTTACTATATAACATTCACTGAAATCAAAACGTGGACAGTACAATACATGTGTAATGCAAGTAGATTAAGTATTTACTTATAGGTGTTTTTTTCCCCTGGCATAGTATGGCTAATCCTACTGCTTTAAAGACTTATGTTTGCCATGTTCCTCAGCTACTGCCACAATTTCGGTGATCAAATGGGCTTCCCAGAATGCTGTTGTAAATCACTTCCTGTTTCTTATCCTTGCCTAGATACAGGAGCGGGCACTTCCTGTCTATTACTTTTTCAAGCATGAATGTACACACCCGAGACTGAACTTTGTCTAGGTGGCCACTTGGGACCCTCTTTCTTCCTACTGGCATTAGGGCATCCCTTTTTTCAACCCCCGTGGAATGCCTCCAAAGATCCCGCCCTTTCATTGTTATTGGAGAGAGGCGTGGCTGTTATAGCCCCTAACCATAATTTCTCATCCTGGTCAAATGAGGGGGTTCGACTACGGCGCTGGGGGTGATATTGAGGGGTTGCAACATTTTGGAATGCAACATGGGGCCTTATGGGATGCGGCACTAGCATCGGTGGGTGGGCAGGGGTGGCCTAAACCCCCTAAATCCCCCCCCCCCCCCCCCCACACACACACACACACACACACACACACACACACACTTTTCTTCTCAGTGAGAGGGTGAGTAGTCTCAGATATGTGTACATGAGAAACATAACATTGTTTATTATATATGGTTATATTACACACTATTTTCATTATCTCAGCCAGCCACACCACACTTTCAATTATGATTGGCCAATCACTGACCATTTTTCCCAGCTCCATGTAGTATGAGGGTTTGCATACACAATCTAGTATTCTAGTATTCAATATATTAGATTAAAACAAACCTATGTATATGTGCACTCACCAGAGAGTACAAAATAAGAATAGCACAATATATGCACTAGTACACAATAATGAATAAACACTCAAAAGTCCTTGAGCCCAAGTCCAGTGACTTATCTATGTGTCCACGGATCGCAGCATCAAATCACCAAGCATATGATGTAATCTCTATAGTTCATCCCATAGGCAAACGCAGGGGGGGATTACAGCTGCCCAGAATCCCCCCTCAGACCAGGGCCGGTGCAGTATCTGGGGACAGGCATAAGTTAAAGAGAGTCTGAAGCGAGAATAGATCTCGCTTCAGACCTCATAGATAGCAGGGGCATGCGTGCCCCTGCTAAAACGCCGCCATAGCGCGGCTTAACGCGGGTCCCTGTCCCCCCAAACCCCCTCCGTGCAGCGGGGGAGCGCTTCCTGGTTGGGGCAGGGCTAACCGCCGCAGCCCTGCCCCATGCGCGTCTGTCAGACGCGTATCTCCGCCTCTCCCCCTTCCCTCTCAGTCTTCCTTCACTGAGAGGGGCGGGGGAGAGGCGGCGATGCGCGTCTGATAGACGCGCTGGGAGGCAGGGCTGCAGCCGTTAGCCCTGCCTCCAGGAAGGATATCTCCAGCGACCATTTTCCGACCAACATTTGCGGGGGGTGGGTTGGGGGTGAAGGGACCCCCGGTAAGCCGCGGGATAGCGGCGTTTTAGCAGGGGCACACGTGCCCCTGCTATATATAAGACCTGAAGCGAGATTTAGTCTCGCTTCAGTGTCTCTTTAAGACACCGGAATATCTACAGGTATCCTGCAGCTCACAGCACTGCCCCCTTTCTTTCCCTGCTACAGCTGACTTTGGATGGAGCAGCAGCGTGTGTACAGAGCATGGAGCAGCTCTGGGGAACTTCACAGAGTCAGGTATGAGCACAGCCCTGTGCCCTGCTGTGTGATTGCTTCACTTTCCCCTTCATTAGCAATGCCGGCTGTCCTCATTATCTGTATCCAAACTGCTCCAGATCGATCCCGTTGTCGATTGGGAGCAGATTAGACATCTAGGAAATAATCATCAGATCCTGTCAGTCGGACAGGAAATTGCATTATGTGTACCCAGCATGATGTCCTACCATATTATTATACTGTATTGTGCGAGGCTGAGGGAGACATTTCAGGAATCCCCCCCTTGAAAATCCTGGATTTGCCCCTGCATCCAGACACTGCGCTCCCATGTATTCCTGAAAGAATTCCTCTTCCAGTGGTATCACTCAGAAAAAAAGAAAACAGAAAAACAAAACCATAGCGTGACTCTGTATCAACACTTCATCATTCTCCCATCACCCCAGTGCTCCAGGAGTCTATCCGTGCTCAAATCACGAACATAAGGGTCTCACAGGTCCTCACCAAACAGTGTGGCTGCCAGGTCACAGACAGCAATACAATATTTGTGGCTTAAAGGGGAACTGAAGAGAGAGGTATATGGAGGCTGTCATGTTTATTTCCTTTTAGACAATACCAGTTGCCTGGCAGCCCTGCTGATCCTCTGCCTCTAATACTATTAGCCATAGCCCCTGAACAAGCATGCAGCAGATCAGGTGTTTCAGTGGTTCAGACTTATAAGTCTGATCTGACAAGACTAGCTGCATGCTTGTTTCTGGTTTTAATCAGATACTACTGCAGAGAAATAGACCAGCAGGGCTGCCAGGCAACTGGTATTGATTAAAAGGAAATAAACATGACAGCCTCCATATACCTCTCTCTTCAGTTCCCCTTTAAGGACTCCCCACACTCGCCCTCATGTACAGATGTTTTCCGATTTCACACGTGGCCTCTCACCTTATATTTATGCCATCCAAGTTATAAGACAGCTCATGCGCTTAATCTCTCCCAACATGTGGTTCAGTAGGTATATTGAATCTCCCACCAAAGGGCTCAACCAGATGGATCCGAGAAGCAGCAGTCTCATATCAATCTAGTGACTAAAAGACTTCTCATAGCATAAAACCGCATATTTATTAAAAATATTAAAAATAAGTGCACTCACATGGTCTCAATGTAAACAAGCGTATAGTAAAAAATTCCTCCACGCTGGCCGCTCTGCACCTGTAAGCTCCGCCCTCCGCATTTCGTGCATGCGCACTCATCAGGGGCTGGAGGTGTCTGGTCAGTTGGCGTATTTAAATCTTACATTCCCTCTGGGCTGTCCAATCGGGCTCATTGCCCTCAACCAAGATGGCCGCCCATTCATATCCACCCTCAGTACCCAGGCACTTCTGTGCCGATGCGCGCTGCGCTTACCAATACTGTATTGGTAAGGTATTGGTAAGCTGAACTCTGGTCCCCTACCTTTCGTGTCCCTACCTCTCCCTCTAGATTGTAAGCCTTTGGGCCGGGCCCTTCTCCTTATGTCTCCTACCTGATCATGCACCTCCATTACTGTGCACCCATCCTATGGATCTGAGTGAACCTAACTTGCCTAATCTCTCCATGCTCCATCCAGTGACTGACTAAGCATTACCTTGTACTCATACTGTGCTGTGTGATCTGGTCTTTCGTGTATTCCTGTATTGTCATATTGCTGTTTGTCACCCCTAAATATTGTCTGTAACCTAAATTAATGTCCAGCGCTGCATAATATGTTGGCGCTTTATAAATACAATAAACAAATAAATAAGAAGGATGATCATTGTAATCCCTTGCATGATCCAGTGGTGTACAGTAGATGAACAAACAGTAGCCTCACCAGCCTCATTTTCCCGCTAGCTTTACAGGGAGCACACTGTGGTTTCTGGGTAATGTGGAAGTTAGCTCTGTGTATAAATAGCTGCCTGCGACCATCCCCCCCCTCTCCCCCCCATTCGCTAACCCCTCGTATGCCTCTCAGCCTGTAATTATGTTTTCCATCTGACATTGGTTGGGGGAAGGGTGACCGGCTGCACATGCTGAACCAATTACACCCGATACATTCCCTAACCTCATCGCATGTGTCTACGAACTTCTATCTCAGCTCTTAGCAGAAATGCCATCTGATTGGGGGAGGGTGATATAAAACATACAATATAACGTAAGAGTATTGTACTGTAATGACTTTTACAGAGAAAGTAGAATACACCAGTATAGACTTTTCTGGATAAGTCAATAAACCATGGAAGAAATGTAACGTACCTAACCAAGAAGAATGGACAGATACAAATGGCAGACTATCTATGTTAAAAAAACAACAACAACAAAACAACAAAAAACAGTTCTTATAGGGAACCTTAAAGAGAAACCGTGACCAAGAATTGAACTTTATCCCAATCAGTAGCTGATACCCCCTTTCCCATAAGAAACCTTTTCCTTTTCACAAACAGACCATCAGGGGGCGCTGTATGGCTGATATTGTGGTGAAACCCCTCCCACAAGAGACTCTGAGGAGCGTGGTATTCCTGGCAGTTTCCTGTCTGTGAACCTTGTTGCATTGTGGGAAATAGCGGTTTACAGCTGTTTCCAACTGCCAAAAAAGCAAGCAGCAGCTACATCACCTGCTAACAGTAAAACTGTCCCCATGTGATAAATGTCAGAATGTAAATCAGGGGTTTAAAAGATTTTACAATGGGCAAACACTGACTAAATCATTTATACAGAATTATTGTAAAAATGAAGCACTTTTTTTATTACATTATTTTCACTGGAGTTCCTCTTTAAGCGGCATGTGACATGATGAGATAGGCATGTGTATGTACAGTGGCAAGCTCACAAATGAATATACGGTGGCTGCTTTCTTCTTTCTCTGCCTGAAAGAGTTAATATTCAGCTATGCAACTGACAGTTTTTCTCCAGTTGGACTACTGATAAGGAATTACAGCCATAAAATACTTTGCTCTAGGAAGCCCAGTTCGCTGGCAGGAGAGGATAGATTAAAAAAGAATAAAAATAAAATAAAAGGTCAATAGTTCATATATTTGAGCAACCTGAAACACTGAAACAGACTGTTGCATTCATCTGAGACAAAACAATAAATCTGCTTTTTTAAAACATGACATAAAACTGTGGTATATCATTTTTAGGAATAGGAGGATAGATACAATTGTTTAGCTCATCACTTTTAAGTTTCTTTTTAAATTAGAATGTATCTACAGTACAAATATCCAGCTTCAAAATTTTACTCCCATAATTCATCACTTCAGCTAAGTTAGCGAATATGCAGATCATCCCCTTATGCCCCTGACTGAGAAAAATGTAATTCACACGCAGTAAAACCATTGCACTTACTAGACAAAGAAGTTAAAATCGCATTTCAAAGGTAGAGCTCTTTGTAAACCAGAGGGTGGGTCCTTTCCCCGTCACTATGGCCAGTAGTGGTTGGTCCCAGCTGGAAGAGGGAAGGCAGGCTGCCAACCTGGTGAACCTCTGCCAGTGATGTCACAATACGTTTCGGCTTTCCAAGCCTTCATCAGGTGTGTCACTGGCAGCTGGAATAGCTAAGTTTAAAAAGAAGTATTAGAGTCTTGGAGCATAGCTCCGCCCTCCAACGGAAGTGAGGCAGCGGGCTTAGTTAGCAAGCAGAGTAAAATAAATTGTTTATGCAAAGAATCATTAAAAGTACCTTGTAGTGGTAAATCATCTCCAGGGATGGCCCTCAGTATAGGTAGCCAGGCATAGGTGCCCCAGTATAGGTAGCCAGTATAATTGCCCCCAGTATAGGTTAGCCAGGTAGGTACCTCCAGTATAAGTAGACAGTATAGTTGTCCCCAGTTTAGGTTAGATAGGCAGGTGCCCCCAGTATAGGTTAGCTAGGTGAGTGTCTCCAATATAGGTAGCAAGTACTTTGTTACTGTACCACTGTAGTTACTGTGTTTTACTGTACCATTGTATGTTTACTGTACCATCACCGACCTTGTAGTGCCAAAACCAATTCAGGGTACAATCCCTGTTGTACTTGGTGAAATAAACCGATTCTGATAGGGATTCTGATTCAGTATAGTTGCCCCCAGTATACGTTAGCTAGGTAGGTGCCCCCAGTATAGGTTAGATAGGTAGAAGCTGGCAGTATAGGTTAGATAGGTAAGTGCCACCAGTATAGATTAGATAGGTGACTCCAGTGTAGGTTAGCTAGGTAGGTGCCCGCAGTATAGGTTAGATAGGTAGGTACCAACAGTATAGGTTACATAGGTAGGTACCCACATTGTAGGTTACATAGGTAGATACCCACATTATATGTTGGATAGGAAAGCTCCCCCAGTATAGGTTAGATAGGTAGAAGATGGCAGTATAGGTTACATAGGTAGGTGCCACCAGTATAGGTTAGATAGGTAGGAGCCACCAGTATAGGTTACATAGGTAGGTACCCACATTATATGTTGGATGGGCAAGTGTCCCCAGTATAGGTTAGATAGGTAGGTGCCTGCATTATATCTTAGATAGGTACGTGCCACCAGTATAGGCAGAGCTGGACAAGATCCTCCAGCACCCGAGGCTGAGACACCAAATTGCGCCCCTCCATCTCTCCCACCCCAGCCATCACACACTGATTGCTATTAGACTAAGAGGGCCACAGGGTCCACAACCTCCCCAACACCTTAATATCTAGTTATCTGGCTTGCAGTCACTGCTATGTATCCCTTTTCTTATTTCTTTCTGCTTCAAACACAATTAGGAATGACAGCTGAATGAATTGTGCGCCCCCTCCTACACTGCGCCCTGAGGCTGGAGCCTCAGGATTAGGATTAGGCACCACAAGGGAAGTAGTTAGGGTTAGGCAACACCAGGTGGGTAGTTAGGGTTAGGCACCACCAGGGGAGTCTTAGGGTTAGGCACCACCATGGAAGTGGTTAGGGTTAGGCACCACCAGGAGGGTCTTAGGGTTAGGCACCACCAGGGGGGTCTTAGGGTTAGGCACCACCAGGGGGGTGGTTAGGGTTAGGCACCACCAGTGGGGTCTTAGGGTTAGGCACCACCAGGGAAGTGGTTAGGGTTAGGCACCACCAGGGGGGTCTTAGGGTTAGGCACCACTAGGGATGGTCTTACGGTTAGGCACCAACAGGGAGGTGGTTAGGCTTAGGCACCACCAGGGGGGTGGCTAGGGTTAGGCACTACCAGGGGGGTCTTAGGGCTAGGCGCCACCAGGGGGGTCTTAGGATTAGGCACCACCAGGGGGGGGGGGGGTTAGGGGTTAGGGATAGGTACAGAGAGGGTTCTGTGTGTTAACGCTAATTTTCAATAAAATAAACAGAGCTAAATAACGATAAGGTTTTAACGTTAAATAGCAAAACGGATTAGCGGCAACACCGTGCGCCATTATTCGCAGGCGCCATTTTCAGATGGATCCTTATACAGTGCCAACATCTTCCGTAGTGCTGTACAGAGTACAAAACAAATATTGGGGAAAATATACACGTAGAAGTACAAATCTCTGAACTATCAGCACATCCAGTAAATCAAATGTAAATACAGTGGAAGCTTGGTTTGCGAACATAATTTGTTCTGGAAACATGCTTGTAATCCAAAGCACTCTTATATCAAAGCGAATTTCCCCATAAGGATTAATGGGAACTCAGATGATTAGTTCCACAATCCAAAAACATTAATAGTAAAATAGTATAAATAAAAAATGCAAACAAGACTTTCACTATAATTAACAGAATCATTGTCATCTGTTGGCTCGGCTCCACCTATTTTTTGTGTGTGGCTTTAACCATTTTCGCCTTTTGGACATGACTTTTACGTCAAAAAAGGCTGCTGCACCCTTAGGTCAATAGTTACCTAAGGGTCTAAACTTTTTAAATATGCACGTCAAGAGGGTACATTACTAATTTTATTTTAATTATGGGCTTGTAAATAGTGATGGATGCAAAACTGAAAAAATGCACCTTTATTTCCAAATAAAATATTAGTACTATACATTGTAATAGGGACATCATTTAAATAGTGTAATAACCGGGACAAACGGGCAAATAAAATACATAGGTTTTAATTACGGTAGCTTGTATTATTTTAAAGCTATAATGGCCGAAAACTTAATATTACTGTTGAAATGCATTTAGAAAAAACTAATTCTTAGCAAAATGTACCACCCAAAGAAAGCCTAATTGGTGGCGGAAAAAACAAGATATAGATCAATTAATTGTGATAAGTAGTGATAAATTTATTGGCGAATGAATGGGAGGTGAAAATTGCTCGGATGCATAAGCTGTAAAACGACTGCAGGCTGAAGTGGTTAACAAGGAACTTATCCTTTGACAGTTACTTTTAGGATTTCATGTAAATGTGACTTTGCAGTGCAGTCTTTACTCTCAGATTAAGTACAATTACGTACAATTCTGCAGCGCCAAAGGAAGAGGAACTATCGGCGCGTATACTACTTTTTGGTTGTATAGCAAGACGCTGCTTTTATATCAAGACAAATTTCACAAACATTTTTGCTTGTACTGCAAAGCGCTCCTAAAGGAGAACCGTAGTGAGAGTGATACGGAGGCTGCCATGTTTATTTACTTTTAAGCAATACCAGTTGCCTGGCAGCCCTGCTGGTCTATTAGGCCGCAGCAGTGTCTAAATCACACCAGAAACAAGCGTGCAGATAATTTTGTCAGATCTGACAATAACGTCAGAAACACCTGATCTGCTGCATGCTTGTTCAGGGTCTATGGCTAAATGTATAAAAGACAGAGGGTAAGCAGGATAGGCAGGCAACTGGTATTGCTTAAAGGGGAACTGAAGAGAGAGGTATATGGAGGCTGCCATGTTTATTTCCTTTTAAGCAATACCAGTTGCCTGGCAGGCCTGCTGATCCTCTGCCTCTAATACTATTAGCCATAGCCCCTGAACAAGCATGCAACAGATCAGGTGTTTCATACTTTAAAGTCAGATCTGACAAGACTAGTTGCATGCTTGTTTCTGGTGTTATTCAGATACTACTGCAGAGAAATAGACCAGCAGGGCTGCCAGGCAACTGGTATTGATTAAAAGGAAATGAATAGGGCAGCCTCCATATAGCTCTCACTACAGTTGTCCTTTAAACCAAG
This sequence comes from Hyperolius riggenbachi, assembly GCF_040937935.1. Classification (NCBI taxonomy): domain Eukaryota; kingdom Metazoa; phylum Chordata; class Amphibia; order Anura; family Hyperoliidae; genus Hyperolius; species Hyperolius riggenbachi. The sequence continues at coordinate 12,563,617 of NC_090657.1, read as the reverse complement.
TTGCTCTCAATCCAAGCTTTTACTGTACATACAAAGTTGATGTGTGGTTTGAGACATCACCAATACTGGTACATGTTCATAAGATAAATTACATCCGAATAAGAAACACTAGGAGGCAGTCCCTGTCCTTGGAAGCTTACAATCTAGAGGTTAGTGGGTGGGAGACATTCCTTCTTATCACTTCAATGCACACTCTGGATTCATCCTCTGAATCATTTTGGCAATTTACATAAGCATTATTGCACTTTTAGGGATTAAGCCTGGCTATTATACTGTGAAATATTATACCATATATATTATTACCTTACCCCTGCTCTATTTATTTTAATTGATGTTAATATTGTTGTGCTCATAGACAAATCAAATAAAGCTCTTTTGTACTTTTGCAAATGGTTGTAGTGGTGCGCTTCTTGTAGAATCTACTTTCCTTTGGTTTTGACATCTATCTCCATTGATCCTTTCTGCACACTCCCGCATATAGCATTCAATATTGGAGGTTATCTTGCTTCAGGGAAGTTTCTAGGCTAAATTGCACCCAAGGCGAGGGTGTAAAAATTGCGCCCCCCCCCCCCACCCCCTGGACTTGCGGACCCTTACTCTTTAGGGACAGTCACACACCCACAGGTCACAAGTAGATCTGCCTACTTACTAGTGACCAGCCGCTCATCCAGGAGGAAGCAGGGACCAGGAGAACACACAGGAGAAGAGAGCCCAGAAAGCCAACTTCTCCATGGGTGCTGTGCGCTGAAAGCCTGCAGTACCGCTACAGGACACCAGGTGTCATCACGTGGTTGTGACGTGATGATGACTTGACGTCTGACGCAGGCAGCCCAGGAGGAGTCAAGGAAGGTGATCGGGCTGGTAATCTTCTTTCTTCTTCCATTTGGCTGCACCGCGCGTCACCAGCTCCCTAGCGGTTATATCCTTCTGCCTGCGCCACCCTTCTTTTACTTGCCGGTCTGCACCCACCCACGCTGCCCACACTGCCCAATAAACAGCCCTGGCTGGCTTTATTTATTAATTGGTTGATACTTCTGTGATAGTGGTGCTTATCCTTTCTGTGGAATTAGGGGAGGAGACCCAGGGGTAACCGGAAGAGGCAGTGAACCTCCAAAGCTACCAATACCAGTGAACCTCCAAAGCTACCTATAGCAAAATACAGGCTTGTCTAAACAGATGTATTTTGAGAGTACATTTGAAGGTTTCCAGGCTCAGGCATGACAGCTTGGCTGTGGGAGTCTGGGAAATTGTGCCAAAGGAGAGATGATGTTCTTGAGAAGTCCTGGAGGTGGGAGTGAGAGGAGATGACGAAGCTAGAAGGCAAGAGCATTTCCTGGGAGGAGCTTTTCAGTAACTTAAAGTGGATCCAAAATTAACTTGTACTCATTGCATAATTGTGTTCCTTTTATATACCGGTAGTTTATAGAGCATTCCTCAAGGCAAATACTTTTTTTTGTTTTGTTTTGTTTTAATACTCTGATTCCCTATAAACTAAACAAGCCTCGCCCACAGCCCCTTTTGTGCCTTGGCACTGTAGCAAGGGCTTATGGGAGCTCAGTCTGGGCAGGAGGAGTTGGAGGAGGGGGGTGTTACTAGCCAGAGATTTCAGAGGCAGAGGGGAGGAGGGAGGAGGAGAGAGGACTGAATTTACACACAGGCAAGCTGATAGCATCTCCAGCCCTCAGCCTGTGACAATGTGACAAACAGAACATGGCTGCCCCCATTGTATCACAGGAATAAATAATCATAAACTGTTGAAGCTGTTTGCAGCTAGATTTGCTGTGTAAACTCTAAACTTTAGATAAGATATATAGACAAGTTACTTGTTATAGTTAGTTTTTCATCTCGGATCCGTTTTTATATAGTATTGTGAGATGACATTTATAACTCAGGGTCTGTGCCAGGCAGCCGTATAGAATCGTTTCATTAAGAGAAAGAAAGAGAAAGAAGGAAGAGAATAACAACGAATGCTGTAATATGAACGCCAGGCACTGCGGCACATAACTGGAAGTTGTTGGGTGACAGTTTTTCATGCTCTGAGCAATACTGGAACAGCTAGTTACACCCTCCTAAATATCGGTCTTCCTGGCCCTGTCAGAGATGGATATAGCAGCAACACAACATAGTTTACACGTGAATCCAATCTCGGCGATCGGCCCAGGACATTACAATAGTGCTGTCCACGCAGGTTTCAGCTGGGATTGTTCAATGTCACTTTCCATACAATACAACAAGTGCATCAATGCAAACTTCAACTGACAAGTTAAAGAGAGTCTGAAGCGAGAATAAATCTCGCTTCAGACCTAATATATAGCAGGGGTACGTGTGCCCCTGCTAAACCGCCGCTATCCCGCGGCTTAACGGGGGTCCCTGATCCCCCAAATCCCCCTCCGTGCAGCGGGGGAGCGCTTCCTGGTTGGGGCAGGGCTAACCACCACAGCCCTGCCCCACGCGCGTCTGTCAGCGCGTATCTCCGCCTCTCCCCCGCCCCTCTCAGTCTTCCTTCACTGAGAGGGGCGGCGGAGAGGCGGCGATGCGCGGCTGATAGACGCGAATGGAGGCAGGGCTGCAGCCGTTAGCCCTGCCTCCAGGAGCGACCAAGCCTGCGACCAAGTGTCGCAGTGGGGTGTTTGGGGGTGAAGGGACCCCCGTTTAGCGGCGCGTATGCGGCGGTTTAGCAGGGGCACACGTGCCCCTGCTAACTATGAGCTCTGAAGCGAGATTTATTCTCGCTTCAGAGTCTCTTTAAAGGATACCCAAAGTGACATGATGAGATAGACATGTGTATGTACAGTGCCAAGCACACAAATAACTATGCTGTGTTCCTTTTTTTTCTTTCTCTGCCTGAAAGAGTTAAATATCAGGTATGCAAGTGGCTGACTCAGTCCTGACTGAGACAGGAAGTGATTACAGTGTGACCCTCATTGATAAGAAATTTTCCTTTTTATCTCTTTCTTGCTCTCAGAAGCCATTTTTTTGCTAGGAAAGTGTTTTATAGTTGGAATTTCTTATCAGTGAGGGTCACAGTGTAGTCACTTCCTGTCTGAGTCAGGACTGAGTCAGCCACTTACATACCTGATATTTAACTCTTTCAGACAGAGAAAGAAAAAAAGGAACACAGCATAGTTATTTGTGTGCTTGGCACTGTACATACACATGTCTATCTTTATGGTTTGCGTGACTAGGGGTGTGACAAGGGCGTGATCGGGGCATGGCTTAAGTGTCCCTCTTTCTTGTCTCAAAACGTTGGGAGGCATGCTTGTATAGTGATTATATAGGCTGAAATACTGAAGTAGAACAGAATATCTAAGCAGCTCGGGGAGACCCAAAACCACCAGGAAAGTACGGGATTAAAAAAGACCAAAAAGCCCTCCTTCTGAAAAGCAATGCTCAGTGTAGTTTGCCTTCTTAAAACAAAAAGTATTTGCGATAATTCAGCTTTAACTGAGCGACTGTGGTCTCCCACAATGCACCGGTACTGAATATGCAAATTATCTCTTTATGCCCCTGTAGTCAAGCTTGCATCCAGAACTGCTGGTGTCTAGCAAGCTTATAGCTTATACATTTACAGAGCCCCATCTACCCAATATGCAGACAGCCTGTTTTGGACTATTGGCCCTCATCAGTACATGGCAGGGATTGATATGGCTGTATGGGAGAGGGCTTGCACCAGTACAACAGAATACCCAAGCAGCTTGGAGTGACCCAAAACCGCTAGGAAAGTATAGGAGACTAAAAGAGACAGAAAAGTCCTCCTACTAAAAAGCAATGCTCAGTGTAGTTTGCCTTCTTAAAACAGAAGGTATTTGCGATAGCTCAATTCTTTAAAAAAAAGTCAGTAAAACAAGATTGTTTAAAGAGAAACTCCCACCAAGAATTAAACTTTATCCCAATCAGTAGCGGATTCCCCCTTTTACATGAGAAATCTATTCCTTTTCACAAACAGACCATCAGGGGGCGCTGTATGGCTGATATTGTGGTGAAACCCCTCCCACAAGAAACTCTAAGGACCATGGTACTCCTGACAGTTTCCGGTCTGTGAACCTTGTTGCATTGTGGGAAATAGCTGTTTACAGCTGTTTCCAACAGCCAAAAAAGCAAACAGCAGCTACATCACCTGCCAGCAGTAAAAATGTCACCATGTGATAAATGTCAGAATGTAAATCAGGGATTTAAAAGATTTTACAATGGGCAAACACTGACTAAATCATGTATACATAATTATTGTAAAAATAAAGCACTTTGTTTATTACATTATTTTCACTGGAGTTCCTCTTTAAACCCGTGATCTGTTGGACCAAAAAATAAACATGCCCAATCTGTTGTGTGGTTGAACAACTGACATTTTAGAGAAAAAAAATGTAATGGGTGACAAGGATCCTGAAGATTGTGAGCCTTATGGTATCCATATTTCATTCTTCCCAGACCTGTATGGGAACCAGTGAGGCTCAGGGTGGGAAGCCACTGGAGACTGTAAGGACAATAACTCAGCAGATGGGACAACAGAGACTAGAGATCTTCCAGGGAAGAATCTCACACATAGTTCCTGCTGCAGAACCTGTGCATTCTGGCATGTGACTATTGTTTGACAAGATGTTACCTCTGATCGCCCAGGAGACAGGCCACCTCTGATCCCCACACACATGCCGGCCCACCTGTCAATAGGCGTAAATCACTTGTTTCTGCTCCGTTGCTCTTCAAAGAAGCTGCAGACAAAGCTTCAGGGATGTCCCTCATCAATTGTTTGAGGGACACACCTGGGTGACAAAGACCATCACCCACACAGGTGACACCTCCCACTGCTACATCAAAGCAGCCATGGCTGTAGAAATCACTGTACCTTTAACTGGCTCTCTGAAACCTGTCATTTGTGCTCTTCTGCAATCACCTGGGAGGTGGTCCCGCCATCCAGCAATGTGGCTCCTGGCTGGTCAATAGTTACACATCAGTAGTCTGGGGAGGGGTGCACTGCTTCTGTCTTTACAGCAATGGAAACCTGGAGATATCACTGTTAGTTAAATGACCTGTAAACCTATAAACTATCAAAGTCAGTCTATGGCATCTTCATAAAAATGTCCCAAAGTAGTATACACACTGGCAGCCCTGAGAGGAGCAGTGTATAGTCTGGCCTGAGAGCAGTTCAGCTGCTGGTACATACTGATAAGGCATTCACTCTTTCATATTCTCCTAATACAAACAATTCCCACAGGCATAGGAAGGGGATTACTACTAAATTCAGCCAATTAGGGCCCTTTTCCACCTGCAATCGCTAGCGTTCACGCTGAACGCTAGCATTAGCTGAATCGCAAAACCGGCGATTCCCCCGACGTTTGCGGCCGCGATTTTGCTATGCTATGCACTGCATAGCAAAGTCGCGGCAATTATCGCTCCGCCGCGCGTTCGCGCTCCTGACAAAAGCGAATCGCGGTAGTGGAAATGACCTACCGCGATTCCTATGTTAAAAAGCAAACCGTAGCGATTGTAAAATCGCTAGCGGTTTGCGGTTTTGCGATTCAGCCAGCGCAAACGCGCTGGTGGAAAAGGGCCCTTAAAGCCAAACATCTGCCAGCTGATTGATGAGCGACTCTTTGCTTTGATTGGCTCAATTTTTAAGTCAAGTTTGAAGCTGCGCTGAGTAACTGCCCAACATTTATTATTATTGTTTATATAGCACCCATATGCAGTATTCAGTGGCAGTGTACAGAGTATATTGTTTTGTTAGTTGAAGTGGTCTGAAACTCTTACATAACATTCAATAAAAATGTGTTAGTAGGAATACTTTGTATTACTCATACAGTTATCCTATTTGCTTTTGTGCACAAGCAGGGGCGTAACTAGAAATCACTGGGCCCCCCTGCGAATATTTGGATGGGGCCCCCCCATAGGTGCCAAATAATTGTAATGGGGCAGCGTTTCACTGTAAATTAATTGTAAAGTGGGCAGCATTTTACCAGACAATCGTAATGTGGGCCAGAAAATCGTAATGTGGGCAGAGTTCACCAGAAAATCGTAATGTGGGCACCAGTCACCAGAAAATAGTAACGTGAGCAGCAGTCACCAGAAAATTGTAACGTGGGCAGCATTCACCAGACAATCGTAATGTGGGCAGCGTTCACCAGAATATCGTAATGTGGGACAGAAAATCGTAATGTGGGCAGAGTTCACCAGAAAATTGTAACATGGACAGCATTCACCAGACAATCGTAACTTGGGCAGTGTTCACCAGAAAATCGTAATGTGGGGCAGAAAATCGTAATGTGGGCAGCGTTCACCAGAAAATCGTAACGTGGACAGCATTCACCAGACAATCGTAACGTGGGCAGTGTTCACCAGAAAATCGTAATGTGGGCCAGAAAATCGCAATGTGGGCAGCAGTCACCAGAAAATCGCCATGTGGGCAGCAGTCACCAGAAAATTGCAATGTGGGCATCAGTCACCAGAAAATCCTAATGTGGGCAGCAGTCACCAGAATATCGTAATGTGGGCAGCAGTCACCAGAAAATCCTAATGTGGGCAGCAGTCACCAGAAAATCCTAATGTGGGCAGCAGTCAGTCACCAGAATGTCGTAATGTGGGCAGCAGACACCAGAAAGTCGTAATGTGGGCAGCAGACACCAGAAAATCCTAATGTGGGCAGCAGTCACCAGAAAATCGCAATGTGGGCAGCAGTCACCAGAAAATCGCAATGTGGGCAGCAGTCACCAGAAAATCGCAATGTGGGCAGCAGTCACCAGAAAATCCTAATGTGGGCAGCATACACCAGAAAATCGTAATGTGGGCAGCAGACACCTGAAAATCGTAATGTGGGCAGCAGACACCTGAAAATCGTAATGAGGGCAGCAGACACCTGAAAATCGCAATGTGGGCAGCAGTGACCAGAAAATCGCAATGTGGGCAGCAGTGACCAGAAAATCGTAATGTGGGCAGCAGTGACCAGAAAATCGTAATGTGGGCAGCAGACACCTGAAAATCGCAATGTGGGCAGCAGTCACCAGAAAATCGTAATGTGGGCAGCAGTGACCAGAAAATCGTAATGTGGGCAGCAGACACCTGAAAATCGCAATGTGGGCAGCAGACACCTGAAAATCGCAATGTGGGCAGCAGACACCTGAAAATCGTAATGTGGGCAGCAGACACCAGAAAATCGCAATGTGGGCAGCAGACACCAGAAAATCATAATGTGGGCAGCAGACACCTGAAAATCGTAATGTGGGCAGCAGACACCTGAAAATCGTAATGTGGGCAGCAGACACCAGAAAATCGTAATGTGGGCAGCAGACACCAGAAAATCGCAATGTGGGCAGCAGTGACCAGAAAATCGCAATGTGGGCAGCAGTGACCAGAAAATCGTAATGTGGGCAGCAGTGACCAGAAAATCGTAATGTGGGCAGCAGGCACCTGAAAATCACAATGTGGGCAGCAGACACCTGAAAATCACAATGTAGGCAGCAGACACCTGAAAATCACAATGTAGGCAGCAGACACTAGAAAAAAAAATGCACCTGTGAAAAAAAAACAATTCACTTACCTGACAGAAGTCTTCTCCTCTCCCGGCATCTCTGGCTCGCAGCTCCCCGAGTCCTCCTGCAGCACATCTCCCGCGCTGACAGGCAGAGTGCAGGGCTACGGCAAGATGGCTGCCGAAGCCCTGTACTAGAGACACAAAGTCTCCAGTGTAGGGCTTCTTCGGCGGCCATCTTGCCGTAGCCCTGCTCTGCCTGCCGGAGACTATGCAGGCTGCTGAAGCGGGGCTGCGGGGAATGAACTGGCGCAGCGTCTATTAGACGCTGCGGCCAGTTGAGCACCTTTCTGGGGGCAGTGGGGGGTCCAGAGCAGCGCTCCCCCCACGGACAGTGAGCGGGCCCCAGAGCAGCCCCGGGCGGCCGGGCCCCCCTGCGGCTGAGAGAGTCGCATCCCCGGTAGGTACGCCGGTGGTGACAGCCTTTCCTCCTCCGGGCCCCTGACTTGCTAGGGGCCCCCCTGCAACTGCAGGGGCTGCAGGGTCTATTCCTACGCCCCTGTGCACAAGTAATATCTGTTTACACATTACATGTTTCCAAACTGTGGGTTTTTTTTGCCCTGAAAGCTGGCATTGTGTAATGAATAGTAACATGGCAGCGGCGGTGGATGGCGTTACCACCGCAGCTGCTTCTGATTCTCTGCCTGCCAGTCTTCCCGCACCTCAGGCGTCTAGCACGCCGAGGACGGGTGTCTCTGCTGCTCACAGGGTTGCATTAGCGCGTGCGCGCGCTCACCGTCAGGATCTTTATGCCAGGAGGAGGCGCGTCAGCTGACCGGCTGGTCGGCTGACGTCATTGGGCACGCTCGCTGTTTCTGATTGGTTGAAGTGCGGTGGGCGTGCCTCAGGGGTCTCCTCCGCTTCTTAAGCACGGCGGATTCAGTGGCCACTTGTCTGCTGTTGCGAATACTTCGTGTTAGCGCTCAGACCTTAGATAGTTCCGGTGTGCTTTGATCCGGGAGGAAACCGGGGATTTTACACAGTGATAGGATTGTTTGATAGCTATAATTATAATTAAATATTGTATTATCTGTTATGACTCTTGCTCATTCTGACTATTCTTACTCTCAGTGATTTTGTACTTCTACCCATCTGATCTTGTTGCCGACTCTGCCTGTTATAAGCTTCTTGTCTTTGCTTTCTGACTTTGTACCGTATCTGCCAGCCTGTTGCCAAACTCTGCTAGTCTGACCACTCTACTCTCACCAGAGGGCCCTTGTCTCTGGTGAGGGGCTCTGTACTGTTAGTGCCCACTAGCTCCTATGGTGTGGCATAGTCAAAATTATCCAGGGGCAAACGCAGGATTTTTAAGGGGGGGGGTTCCTGAAAGGTCCAGAAGCACGTATGTCCCGAGTGCTTCCGAATACAGGTGGCTCCATACTGCCCATGCACAAAAGTGCGCTGGCGTATTACGGAGCTGCCTATCTTTGGAAGTACTCAAGGACACGAGTGTTTCTGAGGGCTTCTGGTAGCAGCAAATGTGAACGGGGTACAGCGCTGGAACAACTCCCCAAGAGAGGAACAGGAGATAGACTTAGTTTGGACAATTCAGTGGAATATGCTACATAGTTTCACATAGCGCAAACGATACCCATATGATGCAGGGATATATGCATCTGCGGAAGATGTCGGCGCTACATAAATACTAAATAATAATATTTTGCCTCACCAGGATTGCACTTTTATTTAGCTTTCCTGTAAGACAAGAACACACAGTCAGCACTAGGGGAAGAGGGAAACAAAGGTGAATGAGGGAGGGCTGGTGCACACCAAGAGTGCTTCTAAACGTTTTTCAAATCAACAGTGATTTGAAAAGCGCTTGGCTAATGTTACCCTATGTGGGTGTTCCCACAGCAGCGTTGTGATTTTTTCAAAATCGCAGGTATACTGCATGTAGCATGTTTTTGAGCAATTCATTCAAAAATCGCTCTGAAAATCACTTCACAAAATCACACTCACAAATTGCTAGCGATTGCTATTGTCATTTTGGCGTTGCACTAGCCCAGAGAGAGGAGTGGAGAAATTGAGAATAGCCTGAGATGGAGCAGAGAACTTATCTGTATTGCAGTCCCACATCAGACAGGCTACTTGCCTGTAATCGGACTCCTGTCCCTGTCAGTCTCTCACACAAGTCAGAAAGAAGCCCTCCTGGAGTCTAGGGACTGTCAAAAACTTTTCAGCTTGTTATCCACACCTTATCCACACATGCAGTCATTATAACAATGGGGAGAGACCAGACAGATGTTTGCCCACAGACCCTGAGTCCAGGCAAGCTCTGCATCATGCTGTGCATATTTACCAGCTTGCCTGCACTCTAATTTCATCATGTCGGACACTTCTGTGCTGTGGAGAGTCCAGGACTCCATAATCAAAATTCTCTCACTGCAGGCTGCATCTTCTTGTGAGGGTTGTGAGGGAAGCTCGGCTGCCTCTCTCATTCTATTAGCTGGAGGGAGGCACCAGAAGTAAGAAGGGACGGAGAATGAGGCTGTTTATATTATGCGGGCTTCCCTGACTGAATACACAGCTCAGTGCAGGGGGGAGGTTCCAGACACCCGGAATAGCCCCCTGAGTGCCAGTGCTATCAGTACTATTGTTGCACCAAGCACTACACCTATTAACACCATCTGTATTTGTTGTCACATCAGCTTCTGATATACTAGTATTATAGGTGATTCTGCAGATCACCTTATAATCAGGTATATATCTGCATTATAGGTGATACTGCAGATCACCTAATAATCAGAATTCTGTCTCTTGCTGACACAAATCGTTACACATTGCATTTTATTCTTTTTCTATTATAACTGCTTTTTATTATATATTTAAACCTTTTAATGAGCTATTCTGAACACTGTGTGTCCTTGAAGCAGAGACAGTTTCTCAGAGAGTGTTTGTTTACATTCCAGTGTTGATACATTTGTGTGTAACAAGTAAAAAAGATACTGTTATCTACAGTTTGGATGCGGATTTGAAGCTGAATAGCAGGAGAAAGTGCTGTATTTAACCATTTCAGTGATGTTCTGCTAGAATTTTTTTCTGGGATAGTAGCTTTCAAGCTGTGAGGAATCTTTTAGAGCAAAGTAGAAATTCTGGCTTTCAGGCCACTTTAAATGTCCCGGACAGGGGCTCACAATCTGATCCCTACCAGAGTCATATGTCTATGTATGTATCGGGTAGTGTATGTATCGTAGTCTAGGGCCAATTTTAAGGGAAAGCTAATTAAATTATCTGTATGTTTTTGGGATGTGGGAGGAAAGCAGAGTGCCCAGGGGAACCCCACCCGGACAACATACAAACTCCGGGACCCAGCGCTGCACGGCAAGAGTGCTAACCACTGCACCACCGGGCTGCCCTTTTGAGACAGTATTCTCAATTTGATAAATCGCCTTCTTAGTCTGACTGTTGTTGCCGATGAGGGGAGGTGTACTGTCAGCATCTGATTGCTCTGACTTCTCCCACTTTCTCATTTTTTTAGATAAACCTGCTGAGACAAGAGTTGTCGTCACCAATGGAACGTCTGCACATTCAGCTATCCTAGCATTTCTATTAAAATAAAAAAATTAAAAATCTCTCTTTTTCAGGTGTTTATTCAGCGACTGCAAGGTGTTAGGCTCCCTACACACTACATGCGATTCCGATTTTTAATCAATTTTTACATGTGATTCTGATTTACGATTTTGAATCGGGACTGCATGCTGCGTTTTTTCAGTGTTTTTCTTTTGATATCATCCAGGGAAAATCGCAATCGCAAATCAGAATCACAATCACAAATCGGATTTGCAGTGTTCAGGGAGCCTTACCATGATTTTCTATGGCAGGAAGTTGCAACTTTACGGAGGCATCATAATGCAAAAAGCTGCACTGCAATAGTAAGTCTATGTGACATTCTGAGTACATCTGCTGGGATGAGATCCAACAGACTACAGTATCCCAGTGCTGTACATGCTGTGCGCTCTCACATAACGCGTGTGTTAACAGTAAAACACTTTTAATTAACTGCATGCTTCACTGTATGTGATGCAATAGTTGCATTACAAGCAGTGCTACTACTTTGTTCCATATTTCATTGCGTTCCTATTATTACAAGGAATCAGGGCCAGATTTACCTTAAAGGGACTCCGAGCACCTCTTATGGGCATGCCTTTAAGACTCCAACCAATACTGCAAAGTACTGAAAGATGCATGCCTTTCTGTAGCTTGTGCTCTGCTCTTTCATTTGATACCTGAATTGCCGTTCTACACCAAATAGTTTTAGTTCGATTTCAATTTAAATATCATGGCTGCCATCTTGGCTATGTTATAACCTCCGGGTCACCCATGTCTTCTCTGTTAGAGAAGTGCATCACTGAATGAAGCAGGAAGAGGAAGTGACACGCATGGCCATTGCAAGAGGCTCCTCCAGAGGGGTCATAGCACGACTTTGTTGGAAGTCGTCTGGCTTAAAGGCATGCCAAGGTGCTCAGAGTCCCTTTAAGGTACTGTAGGCTTGTGCCTACAGGCGCCTTATGTAGGAGAGCCCTTTGTAAATGTCCTGCTACCTATTGGGGGGAGGCTACTTAATACTGAGGTGGGAGCACATCTGCCTCCCTATACTGGGGGGGGGGGGCACATCTACTATCTAGATTTATAGGGTTACTAAATACTGGGGAACATCTGTCTACTTAGCCAGGGGAGGAGGGAAGACTACATAATATGGGGGTACAAAAATTAAAAAGGAAACATGTTTGGTAAGCGATCCTCTTGTGCTCCCGTTGACTTTAAAATGGACCTGAACTCTTGCTAGGAATGGTCAGAAATGCAGAAATTTCCACCAATGCCAATTCTCGGTTTCTGCTTTTCCAATATTCTAATTTTCCAGAAATATTTGATTTGTAATTTTTTTTGCATCAGAGAATGCAAAAAAAAATTATCGGAAAATCGGAATTTGTGATTGGTCTAAAATTACCGTGGTGATCCAATTTTTTTTGTGTAAAAATTCTGCATTCTCGGATAGCTCCATCGCTTCCGAGTTCTGTTATTGGGCTAAAAATTACCAAGTTGCGGTTAACTGGATTTCCATGGAATTCCAGTCTCCGTGTTCCGATTTCCAAATTCACAAACGTGAAAATTTCAATTCTGCAAACATCCCTAACGCTTGCACAGGACAAGAGGAAAACAAAGAGAATGCACCCTGTATGTATTTAGAGTGTTTAGCCTGTCTATTTCCCCATCATCTGCGACTAATCACCAGTGCCTCAGCCGAGCACCTAATTTTGTACACACAGCATGTCTGCTTCCATGAAAGCAGGAAGTAGACACACTGCAGATTTATTGCAGGATTTTTATTAGCTGTAGCAAAGAAAAGTTATTTTTCTTTAAAGGTTATTATGCTGTTGCTTATATTTTAGAGCAGAGGGGAAGTTCTGAGTTCAGGTCCGCTTCCACCCAAACACAAAAGTTCTAAAAATGCAGCATGCAAATCGCATTGACAAAAAACACAAAGCGTTATGTTTGGCAACTGGCATATGATTTTCTTGCACTTTCAACGACTTTAACTCAAACAATCTAAAAATCTAGCAGCACGTTTGGGGTAAAATCGGATCACGCTTATGGAAATGTGGTCCCGGTTGGTTTCAGTTAGTGGCAGCAGTTAATGACAGGGTTTTAATAGAATTTTTTTCTAAGTTGGGTGACTTTTACTGTGGCCAGTTTTTATTTTTTACTTTCAGAATGAAAAGGAAAAAAAAAAAAAAAAAAGGCTCTATAGTGCATGAATCCAATTTCATTATTCATCTTTATAATGGCTGTCTCCAACTGCCAAGCAAGCAATATCTCCCTCTGTGCATAGAGCCCTCAGTAACAAACATTCCATACAGATCTCCTGGCAGAACTAAAGATGTCACCACCAGTGTTAAAATTTCACAATGTATATCAGGGAGTGGAAAGATCTAACAATGGGCAACTAAGTAATCTATAAATGAATATTGTAAAAAATAAACAATTGTACTCATTATGTTATTTTCACTACAGGTCCTCTTTAAAGAGAAACCGTGACCAAGAATTGAACTTGTACTTTGTACTGGTTGAACTCGATGGACGTATGTCTTTTTTCAACCAAAATAACTATGTGACTATGTAACTTCATCCCAATCAGTAGCTGATACCCCCTTTTACATGAGAAATCTATTTCTTTTCACAACGGACCATCAGGGGGCGCTGTATGGCTGATATTGTGGTGAAACCCCTACCACAAGAAATTCTGAGGACCGTGGTACTCCTGGCAGTTTCCTGTCTGTGAACTGTATTGCATTGTGGGAAATAGCTGTTTACAGCGGTTTCCAACTGCCAAAAAAGCAAGCAGCAGCTACATCACCTGCCAGCAGTAAAAATGTCACCAAGTGGTAAATGTCAGAATGTAAATCAGAGAGAGGAAAGATTTTACAATGGGCAAACACTGACTAAATCATAAACTGTACTCTAAAATACAAATGTGTTTTAACCACTTTGCATCCAGACCTTGTTTCCCCACTTCTGGACCAGAGCAGTTTTGACAGTTTAGCTATGTCCTTATTTAATCAGAAATAACTTTATCCCTACTAATGACACAGAAATTAAATATATATTGTTTTTTTCCAAGACAAACTAGGCTTTCGTTGTATGTCATTTCTTCCATCAAACAATTTTGTTTTCTATGAATTTTAATGGGAAAACAAGGAAAAAATTGAAAAAACACATTTTTTTAGTTTTACCAATTCCAGTTTAAAAATAAAAAGTGCTACTGTAGATAAAAAACACAAATTTTGTTTGGCTATTCTTACCGCTTATCACAAAACTTAGATTATGTTCCGGTCACAATTTATGGTGAAGATATTTGATTCTGAAATAATGCCACAGGGTGTATTTTTCCCGATGAACTGAGAAAATAAAAGTATCTGTAATGGTAAAAATCAATCTCATTAGCTCAGGGAACATATATTCCCGTTCACCAATTAGTGCTGCATCAGATAGTGCCAGAAATGTGCACAGGAGCAAGCCCAACCCTGCACAGCACTGATTCTGCTACATGACGTATATCTACTGACTCGTGGCTTAGATGAAGTCACAGAGGACGTAGATATACTGTAGTGGTGGATAAAAGCTTCCAGCAAGATATATGAAAGATATATGAAAGTAGCTGGTAAGTTGACCCCATACACGGTATGGTCAAATAGTTCAATTTCTGCATTTATTCCACCAAAACGATGGCAGAGAGGAGAAATTTATTTATTTTATTTTTTTTTATCATTCATTAAGTTTTTTTTTTTCTATAAAAATCTGATCGGATATGTTGGAAAAATCAGATTGACTGCTTTGGTAATTGAGTTCTGGGCCCCAGTGTGAGTTTTACTTTGGGCCCCATGAAGGGCTCCACACATAACAATTGGCATGGAGCACCAAAACCTGTACAGTCTATTAATGGTTACAACTAATCAAAACACATATAGAGAGGTGATCATTACCAGCTTATTACCAGCTTAGCACCAGCAAAGAGCTAATAAAGCATTTGAAGGAGGCCTCCTACTGGGCCCCTCTGGTCCAGAGGCCCTGGTACGGTCACTACCTCTGCACCCCGCCCTTATTGCCACGGCACTACCGCCAACCTGTTGCTGGGGCTAGCAATCTCCCTACTGAATACATAAAGCTCAGTGGAGGTCCTGGGAGCAGGGAGTGAGGGGAAGTCTCTCCAGTGAGCACACACAACACCTACACCCTCCTCCTTTCTACAATTTTCAGTACCAAAATAAACCAAGCTTCCTGCCTGGGACTGGGCTGCCTTTAACCCTTTCTTCCAAAGAAGGGGAAGGGGGTTACTGCATGAGTGCTTTTGGGCAGGGTGCCAGTCAGGCCTCTACCTTCTCACACTAGGTGCAACTTGGCATCAGCGGGATGCGCCAGCTTACATGCTGTAGCTCCGCCCTACTTGGATGCACGACAGCGTCATTACATTATTGTGCAGTGTGGTAGCAAAGGGGGAAGTCTGACACTTTGAACCACATAATCTGATGCCGTGCCGGCCTAGATCCGGTAGTGGCCCACATTATATTTATATTACATGGTGTAGACTTAGTCTGACATCTTGATCTAAAGAGGCGGATGCTGTGTCAAATTTTATCTGACAACACCACCACCAAGCGGCAACCATCTTTCCTGTGTCAGACTATGGCTGACATTTTGGCCTATATTGGAAAGTGCCAGTGTCGGAGATAGTCCGACACAGGATTGGAAAGGATTACTGCACAGGAAAAAAGCCTGAGAAATCAAAGGGAAAGAATTTTGTCCCAACAGCCACCTGACACTCAGAGCAACAGTACTAATTTGCATATCATTCCTTGGGGTATAGCTCTAGAACAAAGAACAAAAGGAGTTTTGATGGTATCCCCTCCTTGCGTACTTCATCATCGTATGCATGGTTTGCAAGGCTCAGAGCTACGCTACAGCCTCGTGCCATTGTCTAGCCACCAAGAAAACAAAACAGGCTTACCTAGGAAAACAGTCACTCCATACCTGCCGCGGTGACTCAACAGGCAGGAGTACAGAATAAACCACATCAAAGATAAGAATCTGCAAACAACAACAGACAGTCATGCAATAATACAAATGAGGAAACAGCTTTCTGCTCAGTGCAGACTTCATTTGGAAAGTTAACGTGCCGCTCAATATGCATTCTAACTTTCAGTAAAATATGAATTTAGCCAGATGAGCAGGAGTTTCCGCCGATGACCTCATCGATCTGACTGAGCGGACGTTGACTTAGAGATGGGTTTTGGTTGTAGAAATGCTTGAGATGATTTAGTCGTTCGGTGCGCACCTTGTAAGAGCAGAGGCAGGAGAGGGCAAAGGGAGACACATCAAAGGGCTGAGCGTTTAATCCTCACGCGGTGATTGACAGCTGCCTGCAGCAAGGTGAGGATGACACATTACAATTTGGAGGCTTTGATGCGCCCCATGACAGCATGCAAGTCCATTTCTCCCAGACACAGCCAGAGACAGACAGGATAAGAGCACTGACAGAACTTTTCCTAAGGCCTCTTTAGGATCATCTGTGTACCTGTGACCAAGCGAAAGAACGGCTGTTTTTCTTCTGCTATTTCCTCATTATAAACCATCATTCACTATCATATTTGAACCTGAGTGATCGTTTCATTCTACACTGGGGTGTCCAACATTACCATAACATTACCACGGGAAATCACCCATAAACCATGTGCAGTTACATAATCCTCTTCCTCATTTCAAAAAGTCAAAAAGTAGGGTGGTATTTTAAGATACGCCCCCCCCCCCAACCTCTAATCACATCTCTGCCACACCCCTAGCCACGTATACCACTAAAATGTATACGCAAAGGATGTAATTTTAGAATTCAAACCATATTGGTCCTTAACCTTACACCATCAGTTGGCTGATGGTGTAACAGTTGGCTGATGGTGTAATGGTTAAGGGCTCTGCCTCTGACACAGGAGACCAGGGTTCGAATCTCGGCTCTGCCTGTTCAGTAAGCCAGCACTAATTCAGTAGGAGACCTTTGGCAAGTCTCCCTTACACTGCTACTGCCAATAGAGCGCGCCCTAGTGGCTGCAGCTCTGGCGCTTTGAGTCCGCAAGGAGAAAAGCGCAATATAAATGTTATTTGTCTTGTCTGTCTTGTCTTGTCTTAACCACTTTACCACCACAGGTGCGTATATCTACGCTCCTTTTAACAACCTTTTCCCACCAGGAGCGTAGATATACACACATCCCCCCGCTACCGCCGCTGTCCACGCTCCCGCTCGCTCATGCGCAACTCCCGCGCTCATGCACGCCGCCGGCCGCTCGACCGGAGATCAATGAACGGGAAAAATCGTTCACGGTCGTTGATCTTAGCCCCCCAGCAATGATCAGCTGCTTCTATGAGAAGCAGCGTGATCATTGTGAAAACAAAAAGTTTCCCAGCCTCATTGAACGCTTACAGGATGCATGCACAAAAAATTACTGTGGCCATCTTGTGGCCAAATAGTGAAACTACATCCAAAACATTTTTCATATACAAATACATACTTTTACACTATAAATTAACTCATTACCTCCCACACTCCCCAATTTATTTTTTTTGTAATAAAAAGAAAAAAAAAACACAATTAAAAAAAAAAAACATAAATAGTTACCTTAGGGACTGAACTCTTTAAATATTTATTATTTATGTCAAGTGGGTACAACACTGTTACTTTATAAACAATGGGCTTGTAATTAGGGATGGACGCAAAACGGAAAAAAATGCACCTTTATCTCCAAATAAAATATTGGCGCCAAACATTGTGATAGGGACATCATTTAAATGGTGTAATAACCGGGACAAATGGGTAAATACATTTCATAGATTTTAATTACAGTAGCATGCATTATTTAAAAACTATAATGGCCGGAAACTGAAAAATAATGATTTTTTCCCACATTTTTCCTATTTTCCCATTAAAACACATTTAAAATAAAATTATTATTGGCATAATGTCCCACCTAAAGAAAGCCTAATTGGTGGCAATGAAACAAGATATAGTTCATTTCAATGCCATAAGTAATAATAAAGTTATAGACAAATGAATGGAAGGAGCGCTGAAAGGTGAAAATTGCTCTGGTGCTCAAGGGGTAAATATCATCACTAATTTTTCTTTATATGAACATTTGAAATTAAGAAATGTATACATTTAAAGGACTGGAATTAAGTTTGGAGTCGATTAAACACATTTTTCAGTACAAAAATACACATAACTACATAGTACATCAATCCTGAAAGAGGCACAAATGAGGTAGAAAGTGGGACAGAGGGACAGAGCTCCCAAAGAGGGACTGTCCCTCTGAAAGCCGAAAGAGGGACAGTTGGGAGCCATGCAGTAAGCACAGCGGCAGCTTCTAATCAGTGGCTGTTACTGCTGCTGGCATAGTGGCAGCTAGTGAACACCCCCCCCCAAAAAAAAAATATAAATATATATATATATTATATATCAGCATCCCTAGCTAAGGATTTGAGGTAGTGTTGGGCGAACAGTGTTCGCCACTGTTCGGGTTCTGCAGAACATCACCCTGTTCGGGTGATGTTCGAGTTCGGCCGAACACCTGATGGTGTTCGGCCTTTTAAGTTCGGGTTCGCCCTGAACTACAGGGCCGAACAGGGCCCCTGTTCGGCCGAACAGGGCCCTGTTCGCCCGAACATTCCGCAATACGGCCCCCCTATGGGGTCGCAGGCATAAGGGGGGAGCATGCCCCGATCGCGGGGGGGGGGGGTTGGAAATTCCCCCCACCCCCTCCGCTAGCGCTCCCCCCTCTGCCCGCTTCCCCATACAAAAGTTTAAGGCAAGTTAAATAGTACTTGGTGGCTGGCACTGGCAGTGGAGTGAGGAGGAGGAGGAGTCCGAGTAGCAGAGTGACACGTTGAGGCCGGGCAGCGGGCGGTTCAGCGGTAGTACCCTTGTGGTACTTCCGCCCTTTCTCTGACCTCACGTCCTCTGCATACGAGGGTACGCGTCACGCGTACCATCGTATGCGTCATCACGTAGAGGACGTGAGGTCATAGAAAGGGTGGAAGTACCACAAGGGTACTACCGCCGAACCGCCCGCTGCCCAGCCTCAACGCGTCACTCTGCTACTCGGACTCCTCCTCACTCCACTGCCAGTGCCAGCCACCAAGTACTATTTAACTTGCCTTAAACTTTTTTTATGGGGAAGCGGGCAGAGGGGGGAGCGCTAGCGGAGGGGGTGGGGGGAATTTCCGACCCCCCCCCCCGCGATCGGGGCATGCTCCCCCCTTATGCCTGCGACCCCATAAGGCCCCCAAAATGGGCATGTTCGGGGGTCCCATTGACTTCCATTGAGTTTGGCGTTCGGGCCGAACATGCCGAACATCTGGCCCATGTTCGGCCTGTTCGGCCCGAACCCGAACATCCAGGTGTTCGCCCAACACTAATTTGAGGGGACAGTACCATATTAGTAAGCTTAAACCTGAATTGTCGATTCACTCGACACTCCACACAGAATGTAACAGCCTTCATTATGGTACAGCACTGTCTTAAAGGATACCCGAAGTGACATGAGACATGATGAGATACACATGGGTATGTACAGTGCCTAGAACACAAATAACTATGCTGTGTTCCTTTTTTTTTTTTTCTGTCTGAAAGAGTTAAATATTAGGTATGTTTACTATATTCCAAAGAAGGTACCGAAAAGACAGAAGCTGTCACTTCCATGCCTAGAAATTAACTCTTTCAGGCAGCAAAATAACACAAGTAAAACAGCCTGGTTATTATTATGTTTTGCACTGTACATACATGTACATGTTTATCTCATCGTGTCGCCTCAGGTACACTTTAAGAAGGGATGGGCGCAAATACCAAATTCCACATCCAACAATATTCCAAAATTTTGCATGGAATTTTGAACAAAATCCAAAATTGTAATTTATTGTGGATTTATCACACTAACCATCCTATACAATAATCTCCAAGTGTCCCTTCGTACTCCTGTCCCTGTGTCCATGCATTTGCACTACTGTGCATGTGCAGCATAGACAGCCATTGGGACAGGGGAGCAGGGGGCCGAGCGGGCGTATGCACGGGCAGGCAAGGGCGCGCGCATGCGTGCTGACTATGCGGCGGCGGCCACATTGGCGGGAGGGGCTTGCGAGACAGGCCTAGAGCCCATTATATTAACGGGCTTAGGACTACTAGTAAGACGAATACTGATTTTTAATGCAAATTTGCAAATACATGTCCACGATAGATGACAATTTCACTTCAATTTTTTTACCTTTGTTTTACTTAGAATTTTCACATTTATTTCCTTTAACCTCTTGAGGACCGCGGTGTAAAACCCCCTAGTGACCAGGACAATTTTTACTAAATTGGCCACTGCAGCTTTAAGGCTGCAGTGATTCCCCCCCCCCCCCCCCCCTACCTTTTCTCCCCATCAACAGAGCTTTCTGTGGGGGGGCCTGATCGCTCCCCAGTTGTTTATTTTTTTTTTTATATAAATATGTATGTTATTATTTTTAAAATAAATTTGCCTATTTTTGTATTTATTTTATATTGTCCCCTCCCTCCCCCCGCCAGCCAAGCAGCGTGATCGGATGTCATAGGCTTCAGCCTATGACATCCGATCACTCCCCAGCCTATGGAGGGGACAGCCGTGTCACATCACTGTCCCCAGTACTGCTCTGCCTTAGATCGCAGTGCTGTACGGGGTAATTAGACGGTGGTTTCGCCGTCTAACATTCTCCGCTGGGAGACTTCAAGTGGAGATGCGCGTGATCTCCTGCTAGCCCCATAGAAGGCCTTTCACGCCAATCGGCGTCGAGCGGTCGTCAAGCAGTTAAGCATACCTAGTATACATTTTTTCTCCCTGTATGCTAGGGTTGGTCGAAAATGCCCTTTTCTGATTCCGCAGAAATACCGATTTCTGCCAATGCCAATTTATGTATTTCCAGTAATTTTTTTGCATCAGAGATTGCAAAAAATAATAATAAAAAAAATGGAAATCGGAATATTGGAAATCAGAAAAACGGAATCCTGTGAGTAGTCTAAATTGCTACGGGGTAATTCAATTTTTGCGGAAAAATTCTGTATTTTCTAATTGGTGCAATGCCTCTAAATTCTGTAATTGGTCTAAGATTACCAAGTTAAGAGATTCCTGCGGGAATTACGCTTTCCTTGTTCCGATTTCTAATTTCCGATTGGAAATGCGCAAATTTCGATTCCGCAGAATTGCAATGAGAATCCCTATGCGAAAGCGATTCACGTAACTTTCAGGCATTCCGAATTTCAACTTGAAACTGCGAATGTTGGAACTGCGTGTAATCGGTGCTCTCGTCTCTACTCTTGGGGTAGAAAGAGTTACACGGAATCGAGTTCTCCTGGGATTGACTACAATCATATCTCGTGACTTTGATGTGTGAATGATTCCATTTGGAAATTGGCTGTGTGCTCAGATGATAATTGTTTCTCTCCAGTGTCACCACGCTGACAGTGACAAACAGCGGAGTAAGTGGCCGTCTCCTCCCTCCGCTGCCTTTCATCCTCCTGGGTAATAGTGCAGCATTAGGGGCCTGCCCTGGGAGGAATACACATCGGTGAGACAAGTTTTTCTCCTTTCACTGCTTCTCATCAACACCTTGCCACAACGAGACAAGCTTATCATAACCTTGTATATGAATACAAAAAAATCAAAAAAGGTCCGCACAATCCACATTTATTCCACAAAACGTGACATTATGCTATTCAGCACCAACAAATCGTTTCGGGGCCACAGAGGGTCCCCTTTGTCAAGGTAACAAGCAGAATGGTAACAATGTTAAGCTGGTGAGACATTGTAGCCCCTCCCGTAATTAACAAATTTGCCTCCAAAAAGTGCACTAATTAGCATATCATAATAAATATCACAACATGAGCTCAATGCTGTATATCCGAGTGCCACAACAGTGCCCTTAATATACACAACAACCGTGCTATCATCACATACCAACAAAGTTGCGTTGATCTCTGCATACCGAAAGGTTCAGGGATTGCCATCACTTGTAGTCCGCCAGTGTATTGGGCAGATGTCCCACCTCACCCACACACCGTGTCCTGCGCTTCGTCAATAGGTCAAGCTGCGGGCCGAAGCCCGCCCACGTCCGGTCCTTACACGCAGTGCGCGTCAATCCATGGTAACGTGCAGAGTCCAGTGGTGGCTCACAGCGCATGCCCACGTGACATAACCATACCACTGTCACTGCACCCCCGCTAATGGTGTGCGACTCTTTGTATGCATATGGACTTGAATATGAATACGGTATACTTAACGCATCATCTGTCCGTAGGTGGTAGTGATGCTTGGATACCCCCAATCATGGATTCACTATTCGACCGTAATTGAGAGAAAAAATCCGGAAATTCCGTGATTAATTTCCGGATTTGAAACTAACTCACAAATTCGACTCCTTTTTTTACGTGAATGAGGAAATCGCGGAAATTCACGGCCGTGATCACGGAAAAGCGTTTTACCTAATAACAAGGCCCCCATACAGGCTACAATCCCCCAAATTGCATGGGTTATAAAGGTAATGAGGGGCTACAACTTAAACAAAAAAAATTCGAAAAAGAACTTTTAGTTTTTGAGAAAATGGATTTTAAAGTTAAATCAACACTTTAAATGTGATTATTAACTGGTCATAAGTGGTTTTAAACAGGGAAATACACTTTAAGCAATCACAGAGGTGAAGGTGAGTCCCAATGGCACCTGGCGGCGACGGTACTACTGGAGGAGGAGGAGTGGCCGACGCCACAAAAACACCCACAGAGGTTTTTGTAATATTTTTTGTTTCCTTGCAGCGATAGCAATGACATGGCAGCAGAGTTGTCCGTGGCCGGCGGCGGCGGGAAAGCAGACTTTAGTAGTGACTAGTGAAATAGAAAAAAACAAACAAAACACTGAATACAGTAAAATAGAACACGGAAATCAGAGGACAGCGCCGTGGTCTGCCTGCACTATGCGCACAGCAAACTAACTGGCTGCACGCTAGTAGCAAAGTACAAGGTTACTGACTAAACTTAGTGACTGAACAACTGTGGCGGTGACTGCAACTAACTGAAGCTGATCACTGGCTGGCTGGCTTAGCTAGTTAACAAGTATACAGTGATAGATCAGTAGAATCAGTGTGAAGTTGAACCTGCCTGCACTAAGCACAGCAATCAGTACACTCTCTCACTGACAACTACAATGACTAAAACTAACTTAACTAATCACTCACTGGCTAGCTAGCTGAATACAAGTATCAGATACAGTATAAGGGCAATGCAAGGACTGAAAACGCTCTTGCTGATGTACAATGTGGCCTGGAGATGATCCTCAGTGCCACAGAGTCTTGCAAAGATGGAGTTCTGGAAATGGCCCCCACTTTATATACAGGAGGGGAGGGCAGAGCCTCCTCTCCTATGATTGGTTGCTAGGGCCTGGCTGGGGGCCTCTGATTGGCCCAGGGATGTCAATTCTGCCCATTTCCACCCAATCATGACCTACTCACGGATTTCCACCGCAATCATGGCCGTAGCCAAATTCCAAATATTTGCAATCACTGAATTTCCGTGGCTGATTTCCGTGATCCAGAATCGATCACGGATTCGGAAGTCGAATAGTGAAAAAGTACTCTTGAATCACGGCTATTCCGTGATAACGGAAATTATCTGAGCACCACTGGTAGGTGGATTGAGTTAGGGGGTACAAGCCACTACAAAATTGAATTCCAACTAGTGTGTGGCTGGAAAGTGTAATGGTTAAGGGCTCTGCCTCTGACACAGGAGACCTGGGTTTGAATCTCGGCTCTGCCTGTTCAGTAAGCCAGCACCTATTCAGCAGGAGACCTTAGGCAAGTCTCCCTAACACTGCTACTGCCTATAGAGTGTCCCCTAGTGGCTGCAGCCCTGGCGCTTTGAGGCCGCCAGGAGAAAAGCGCAATATAAGTGTTATTTGTCTTGTCTAATTTTTCTCTTGACAACTGTTGAACCCAACAGGCAAGGCCATGCCTCCCTACATATCCTTAAAGTGGATCCGAGATGAACTTTTATTCATTGCATAATTGTGTTTCTTACATATAGTTTATAGGGCATTCGTCAAGCCAAATACTTTTTTGTTTTAATACTCCAATTCCCTATAAACTAAACAAGCCTCGCCCACAGCTTCTCCAAAATGACAAGGCACTCAGACCCATGTAGCAAGGGCTTATGGGCGCTCAGTCTAGGCAGGAGGGGGTTACTAGCCAGAGATTTCAGAGGGGAGGGGAGGGAATTTTTCACAGGCTGAGCGGTGGAGATGCAGTTGCAGGTTACCTGTGTAATAATGACAAACAGAACATGGCCACTCTCGTATCACAGGAATAAATCATAATCTGTTGAAGCTGTATGCAGCCAGATTTGCTGTGTAAACTATCTAAACTTTAGATAACATATATAGACAAGTTACTTGTTATAGTTAGTTTTTCATCTTGGCTCCACTTTAAGCAATGGCTGGATGGTGTACTGGGCAAGGGCTCTGCCCCTGACAAAGAAGAGACCAGAGTTCAAATCTCAGCTCTGCCTATTCAGTAAGCCAGCACCTATTCAGTAGGAGACTTTGGGCAAGTCTCCCTAACACTGCTACTGCCTATAGGGCGCCCCCTAGTGGCTGCAGCTCTGGTACTTTGAGTCCGTCAGGAGAAAAGCGCGATATAAATGTTCTGTGTTTGTTTGTTAAATTCCAAAAGTTATGTGATCTGTGTTCAACCTTTTATTTATGTTTTTATTTTTTTATGCATAAACAGGGAAAAAGTGAAAATAAAAAAAGCCAAAAAACTATGGATTGCTGTAAGTGTGCTAGTGTCTCCTGAAAAATTGCAGTAAATTAGTTATTTCGGAATTTCACAATGCAAACTCGGAATCCGCAAAATTTTGAATTTGTTTAGACTTTCAAGTTAGTCATGGAGACACTCCGAAGATATAACAACACAAGTTGTTTAGGTGAGACCTTTAATGACTAACTGTACAAGATTTTGAAAGCTTGTAGAGAAATCTTGTACAGTTAGTCGTTATTAAAGGTATCCCCTACACAACTTTTGTTGTAATGTCTTTGGATGCAAAATTTCAGAATTTCAACTAATTTGGAATTTGGCCTAATACAGATACTGGATTTGCTGGGGGGCATCAAAATGTTTGCCATAGAGTTATTTACATGTCCTAAGACTGATATTTCTTACTGCTAGGTATTGACTTGTAACTTCTTTTCACATCTGGATGCTAGTGAGAAAAGAGATGGAATTGCCAACCTAACCAATATAACACAGCATAATGCGTCAGCATATTTACACCCCGCGGTTGGTCTGGTACTGCTCCAGGGGCGTAGATATTCGTCTTCTATTGTCTATGGGCAGCACGCACCTGCGACCTCCTTTCCATGGCAGTGTACTAGTACACCGATCAGTGAATGGGAATATAGTTCCCATTTATTGATCCAAGTGCCTGTGATCAATCAATGAGGTGCCAGGACCATTAACAAAAACAAAAGTAACACGTACATGCATTACTTCCTGTTAGCATATATATATATATATATATATATATATATATATATATATATATATATAGTTACTTTGGAGACTAAACATTTTTAATATGTGTCATGAGGGCATATTACTGTTGTTTTGCAAATAGAGGATTGTAATTAATGATGGCCGCAAAACAGGAAATATACACCTTTATTTCCCCAAAAAATATTGTCGCATTCCTTGTACTAGGGTAGGGAAATATTTTAATTGTTGTAATCGTTGTAATAGCTGGGACAAATGGGCAAATAAAATAGGAAGGTTTTAATTACAGTAGCATGTATTATTTTAAAACTACAATGGTTGAAAACTGAGAAATAATTATTTTGTTTCCATCTTTTTCTTATTATTCCTGTTGAAATGCATTAAGTATAAAACAATTCTTAGCAAAACATACCACCCAAGAAAGCCTAATTGGTGGCAAAAACACAAGGTATAGATAATTTTGTTGTGCTTAGTAGTGATAAAGTTATTGGCAAGTAAAAGGGAGGAGCGCTGAAAGGTGAAAATTGCTCTGGTCCACAAGGCACAAAACCCCTTAGTGGTGAAGTGGTTAACCAATAAATAACTTCCTGGAGAACAGGGGCGGCGCCAGGGGGGTGCTTGGGGGTGCTCGAGCACCCCCTAGAATTGTCCAAGCACCCCCAAAGCACCCCCTGGAGTGAACTGACTTCAGGCGTCTAAAAGACGCCAAGTCAGTTCACACAGCGGCAGCACGGAGCAGCAGGCAGGGCTACGGTAAGATGGCCGCCCAAAGCCCTGTTCTGCAGACTTCGGGCGGCCATTTTCCCGTCGCCCTGCTCTCAGCATGCAAGCAGGAAGTCTCGTCGTGACGTCGGGAAGGAAGAGGATCGTGGGCGCGCGGGCGCTGCGCGCCACAAGGAGGTCGTGCCAGTGGTCGTGAAAGAAGGTCTTCTGGCTGTAGGTGAGTAAATGCCTTTTTCTTTTCTTTTTCAGGTGGTGCTGATTGTGCATATTGGGGTCATTTCTGCTACGGATTGTGCATATTGGGGTCATTTCTGCTACGGATTGTGCATATTGGGGTCATATCTGCTACGGATTGTGCATATTGGGGTCATATCTGCTACGGATTGTGCATATTGGGGTCATATCTGCTACGGATTGTGCATATTGGGGTCATATCTGCTACGGATTGTGCATATTGGGGTCATTTCTGCTACCAATTGTTCATATTGGGGTCATATCTGCTACCGATTGTGCATATTGGGGTCATATCTGCTACCGATTGTGCATATTGGGGTCATTTCTGCTACCGATTGTGCATATTGGGGTCATATCTGCTGCCGATTGTGCATATTGGGGTCATTTCTGCTACTGATTGTGCATATTGGGGTCATATCTGCTACCGATTGTGCATATTGGGGTCATATCTGCTGCGGATTGTGCATATTGGGTTCATATCTGCTGCGGATTGTGCATATTGGGGTCATATCTGCTGTGGATTGTGCATATTGGGGTCATATCTGCTACCGATTGTGCATATTGGGGTCATATCTGCTGCGGATTGTGCATATTGGGGTCATATCTGCTGCGGATTGTGCATATTGGGGTCATATCTGCTGCGGATTGTGCATATTGGGGTCATATCTGCTGCGGATTGTGCATATTGGGGTCATATCTGCTGCGGATTGTGCATATTTGGGTCATATCTGCTGCGGATTGTGCATATTGGGGTCATTTCTGCTACCGATTGTGCATTTTGGGGTCATTTCTGCTACCGATTGTGCATATTGGGGTCATTTCTGCTACCGATTGTGCATATTGGGGTCATATCTGCTACCGATTGTGCATATTGGGGTCATATCTGCTACCGATTGTGCATATTGGGGCCATATCTGCTACCGATTGTGCATATTGGGGCCATATCTGCTACCGATTGTGCATATTGGGGTTATTGAACATGTTTTTTGTTCAAATCTGCTCACATTACGTGTATTTTCTTGAGAAAACCTGCACAATTATGTGAATTTTCTGGGGAAAGGGTCACCAATACTTAGGCCCTCTGTCTTTGCGTTGCACTTTTAAAGGGAACCCGAGGTGAGAATAATATTGAGGCTGCCATATTTATCTCCTTTTAAGTAATACCAGCTGCCTGGCTGCCGTGTTGGTCCTCTGCCTCTAATTCTTTCAACCATAGACCCTGAACAAGCATGCAGCAGGTCAGGGGTTTCTGACAATATTGTCAGAACTGACAAGATTAGCTGCATGCTTGTTTCTGGTGTAATTCAGTTCACTACTACAGCCAAATAGATCAGCAGGGCTGCCAGGCAACTAGAATTGTTTAAAAGGAAATAAATATGGCAGCCACCATATCACTCTTACCCCGGGTTCACTTTAAATTACAGTTAGCCCCGCCCTCATCCGGTCATGACCACGCCCATTTCTTCGCCGCGGCGCGCTTAGCGTGCCGCAGGTTGTAGCCACACCCATTTTTTGCCGTCGTCAGCTCCCCCGGAAATTGGTCCAGCACCTGCATAGCACCCCCTAAAAAAAAATCCTGGAGCCGCCACTGCTGGAGAAAATGTTAAGAAATCAGTACTTCTTCTCCAAAACAGCACCTAGACAGGTTTCTGGATAGTGCAGGGGACGCTGTCTGCCAGGCCAGGGAGTGAAGAGCAGACACATTTAGGAGGCTGAAAAATAGTGTTAGGCCACATTCACATTTCAAAGCGCAAAACGCCGGCGTTTTGCAGGAGTGATTTTTCCGCGATTACATGCGAAAAAAATGACATGACACTGCGTCGATTTTTCCGCGATCGTGTTTAGCGCTTCTATAGCACTGAAACGTGATCGCTGGGAAATCGCCTGAAAATGGTGCAGCCTACGCGTTTGCGTTTGGCGATTTGCATTAATCACCGGTGATTAACGCAAATTGCTCAAGTAAGAATGGGCCCATAGGGTTGTATAGCGCTAGCGCTTGAGTGTTTTGCTAAAATCGCCGGCAAAACGCTCTAATGTGAATGGGACCTAAGAGTGTGAAAGAGCTCTTAATGTAAAGCTCTGTTTTAGCACTGCAAGGTTCGGCAGGCATCAGTAACTCGCCCACTCACCTGTAAACCATTATAAGGTACGTCACAAACTGCTTGCCTCCCCCCCTTGGCTGGCCAAAGTGTTCCTGAACCTCTGTGACCACCTGCATTGCTGTATCCCTCCCCAACTAAACAGCCACCTACTAGGCCATGGCTGCCAACCTGGGGATGGGCCCAGCAACGGAGTTTGAGAAGTATAATGATTTACGGGTGATCAGGTGAGTTACTGACACCTGGTGATCCTTATAGTGATAATCAAAGCTTTACATGACATGTTTTCTATATTTCAAGCTTGATAGTCTTTAGGGTTACCCAATCACCAGAGCCAGTGCCTTCATGCAAATACACTATATACATTGGACAGAGGGCTTTTGTAGTCTATTCTTTGAAAGGGGTTGCACACTGAGCCTCTCTGCAGACAGTAACATCCAGCACAGGTGACTGAGACAGAAGCATCTGCTGCAGCAGTAACAACTTTAGGGGATTATCTAGAGAAAGGCCAGGAGGACTGGTAACACCATCCCTGGAGAGTCTCCCAGGAGAAGGCCTGCTCAGATAAGAAAACCCCCTTCAGGTCAGCCTGTGGTCCAGGATGCTGTGAGGTGGGCTGGTAGGAGTGGTGGTGGTGGAGCAGGACACAATCTCTGAATACAATGCAAGTTCCTGGACCCCGGGTTGTTCCTTAGATGAGCAGAGCTAAGCATGTGCTGTGCAACACACCATATACAGTAGAGGGCAATTTACTCTTTGCCAAGAGCCCATGCAAACCCAAGAATCGAATAAGGCAAACTCTCAAAGCAGGTCGCACCAAGGAGCTCCAAAGCAACCAATTTTTTCATATCCTTCCAAGAAGGTAGAGCATTTTGCATTCAAAATAATAATAATGTAATTCAATAATACATGTTCCCCACTAATTTACCGTATGTAAAATGTATTTTTATTTCCAGATAGGTAAACACTCCCCAACCAACAATATAAAGTAGAGGGAGATTAAAGGGATACTGTAGGGGGGTCGGGGGAAAATGAGTTGAACTTTCCCGGGGCTTCTAATGGTCCCCCGCAGACATCCTGTGCCCGCGCAGCCACTCACCGATGCTCCGGCCCCGCCTCCGGTTCACTTCTGGAATTTCAGACTTTAAAGTCTGAAAACCACTGAGCCTGCGTTGCCGTGTCCTCGCTTCCCCTGATGTCACCAGGAGCGCATGGCGCAGGCACAGACCATACTGGGCCTGTGCAGTACACTCCTGGTGCCATTATTATTATTATTTTTTATTTATATAGCGCCAACATATTCCGCAGCACTTTACAAAGCACAATAAGACGACAAGGGGAACATAGATACAACTAACAAATATACAGCAGAGTTCCAAGCAGCACAAATATTGTTACAAAGACAGTAAACATTAGGAGGATGACCCTGCCCTTGCGAGCTTACAATCTAATGGGTAGTGGGGGACACACTAGGTAAGGGGGTGGAGGATGGATGAGGCAGTGATTCTTTGCCTCTGATTACATTGTGACAAATAAGTAAATAAAGGGCTATAGAATGTTATAAGCTTGTCTGAAAAGGTGTGTTTTAAGAGTGCGTTTGAAGATGTCTAGGTTTGGAGCATGACATACAGGCTGTGGAAGAGAGTTCCAGATAAGGGCTGATGCTTGTGTAAAGTCCTGGATGCGAGCATGAGAGGAGGTGATCAGCTTAGAGGCCAGGAGAATTTCTTGGGAGGAGCGAAGGTTGCGGGAGGGACAATATCTTGAGATTAGTGAGGAGATGTATGGAGGAGACAACTCGTGGAGGGCTTTGTATGTTAGAGTCAGGAGTTTGAACTGGATCCTCTGGGTAATGGGTAACCAGTGGAGAGAACGGCACAGTGGGGCTGCATCGGAAGAGCGTGTGGAAAGGTGAATGAGGCGGGCCGCTGCATTTAGAAGGGAGCGGGAGTGAGGACACGGCAACGCAGGTGCAGTGGTTTTCAGACTTTAAAGTCTGAAATTCCAGAAGTGAACCAGAGGCAGGGCCGGAGCATTGGGGAGTGGCTGCGTGGGTGCAGGATGTTTGCGGGGACCATTAGAAGTCCCGGGTAAGTTCAACTCATTTTCCCCCGACCCCCCTACAGTATCCCTTTAAGGGCTTGGACCCACTAGGTTGTTATTGAGACAGCGATTCCTGGTATTAGGAAGCATTCTACAGAAAACTGTACGGTGCTTTTTTTCCTGTTTGAATAAAGTTTATTATACTTACTGAGTGTCCCGATGTCCAGTTTCCGTCCGTAGCCCCACCCCCTAGCAGAAGAGGTCACAGGCACTCTAGCTCCAATCTGAAAAGCGCCTTTGACCTCTCCTGTTAGGAGACAGGCCGCAGGGCCGCAGGCGGAAGATTGACATGGGGACAACAAGTAAGAATAAGATTTTATTTAAACATAACACAATTGGCCCTCAAATGGCTTTTGAAAAGCAATTCTAGAGCCATTTTACAGCTCTCAAATATATTGTAATATATTTTGTTAGAAAAATGCTGCATGTTCTTCGATTTGTCCTTATCACAATCATTCCTGGGTTCCACTCCATACATTGACATTGGTGAAGCGTTTTTTGGAATCTCTAGCTATTGACGGCAATCCAAAAACGCTGCCAAAAGTCCTCTAGTGGGTCTCAGCCCTCCTTATGCTGTTTGCCACGCAGCTGAGTGTAAACAGAGCAGGGGTACACGTTATTCATCTGGGCACATCAGCTCGTATCCTAAATCAAATTATTTTCTGTGGTTATCTCACTTGCCATCTCGAAGTGTCCCTGACACAGTTGCGATGACACAGCAGATTTAAGCCTTGAGCAGCGGGCATCTCACACCCCAGGTGGAGCCAGTCTTTGGCAGAGGTCAGGTTATGACACATGGCAATGTCTTGGCAGAGATGTCATCAGGTCACACCCTACATGATCCTAGTGGAAACTGAAGGGCTGGGTCTGTAGTCTGTGGGTGTCGCTGGTGCCGGTTAAGCAATTTCTAACAGGCTCGTCCCAGCGGCTAAATTTAGCCCAGTTTGAGTTTTTATGGATTGGGTAGCTTGGGATAAGAAGATGTTTTGTGCCAAGGTAAAGTACTGGCATGTGAAAAAAGAACACCAAGCTAGAAAAGCAAGGCTGTCCTTAGCACAAAGATGCACTAACACCCAGCAGACCATGATGTACTTTATTAGCTGGAAGAAGTATGTAATTTGTCTTATAAAGAGGTGAGCTCCAATGAGGACTGGCATGGTTGCAGAGAAAACTTGAGGGCAAAGGTTTAGAAATCAGCTCCATCAGCAGGTTTCTGTGTCGCTAATTCCCAGTGTTTGGTGAAGCTGAGCCAACAATTTTACCTTGTTCTTTCTATATTCAAAAAAATTGTCACCACCCAGGACTGTAACTAGAAAAACATGGGCCTCCCTTCCTTTCCGGCAAAACTCTGATGGGTTCCTCCCACCTCCAGACCACAGCCTCCAACTTGTGATAGAGTTCCGTGTTTCCTCGAAATTAAGACATCCCCAGAATGTAAGCCCTAGCACTAATTTCAAGCATGCGCAAAATATACGCCCTACCCCAAAAGTCAGCCCTAGTGGCAGTAGCTGGAAAAAGTATCGTAACTTGTGTAATAAATGGAACCGATGGTCTCACAGGGGGGGCCATGGCTCTGTCATTGGGCCAATCACTGCACTTGCTACAATTATGTCTCTCACCAAGTAACCAACCACAATGTGAAGGGCTCCTTCCTATCTAAATCCACTTATTTC
Organism: Hyperolius riggenbachi; assembly: GCF_040937935.1. NCBI lineage: Eukaryota > Metazoa > Chordata > Amphibia > Anura > Hyperoliidae > Hyperolius > Hyperolius riggenbachi. The sequence goes on along the minus strand of NC_090657.1, from coordinate 12,531,185 downwards.
CAGATACCATCCTACATGCAATCTCTGCTCTTCTAACAATATCATTCTGTCTTCTTCCCTGATCACCTCTTCCCACTTCCGCTCACGCTCACAAGACTTCTGTCTATCCTCTCCCCTCTTCTGAAACACTATCCCTCAACACATCTGCCACTCATCCACACTTACTCTTTTTAGGTGCAATCTGAAAACCTCTTCAAGCAAGCATACTCTCCGACCCAGGGCACTTTGCCCACTGACCACCATTTCTACCACACGTGTTTTGTATTAACTGTCGTATCGTTTACTTTGTATTGTTATACCCTGTATGCTGTTGTACAGCGCCACGGAAGATGCTGGCGCTATATTAATCAATAAAAATAATAATAAAAAGGGGCTTCACAATAGCCCCGCAAGCCCTGCAGTGGATGGATACAGGGTTATACTGCAGTCTGTTAGAGGGGGTGCCACTGGCTGGGGCCCTGACTGCCCCCATGACCCTCCAGCATTCATTACTATTAATAAACTTTATTTATAAAGCGCCAACTTATTACGCAGTGCTGTACAATATATAGCGATATTACAGCATTCGTCAGTGTTACACAGGGGCTTTATAGGATTAGATAATGGTACACAAAATAGTGATGTAACAATAAGAAATGGTGTGCAGGTTGCAATGTAGGGATACATATAGCAGACGAGTCACTGAGTCTATATGGTGGCGGAGAAGAGGACAAAGGGAGGAGGGCTCTGCCAAACAGACTTACAATCTAAGGCCTCGTACACACAAACCAACCTGCTGCCTGATTATCGTCTGACTTTAGTCTGTTGGATGATAATCAGGCGTGTGTACATGCACAAACGACTGGACGAGCAACTGAGTGATAACAGATGGTTTGCCCAATTCGACTGTCGGATCTACTCACAGAACTGTTGGGCTGATATCGTGCAGTTGGTTGCGTTTGAACGACTTGTACTTGTTTTGAATACCGCCGTGTCGTGCAGCCCATAATACCGCTTGCGTGTGCAGTATGTAAATGAATTGGTCATTTCGGTTTTTTAGACGTGTGGACGTAAACGTCGTGCGGTTCGTCAGGTCATGCAGTTTGTTAGGTCATCCGTTTGGTCGTGCACTTGTTGTGCACTTGTTGGACATGTGTAGGCCCCTTAAAGGAGAACTTCAGCCTAAACAATCATACTGTCATCCAGTTACATTAGTGATGTTAATTAGAATAGATAGGTAATATAATCTCTTGCCCATCCCTGTTTTAAAAGAACAGGCAAATGTTTGTGATTCATGGGGGCAGCCATCTTTGTCATGGGAACAGCCATCTTTTTGGTTGAAAGGAGGCGACAGGGAGCATGAGACACAGTTCCAACTGTCCTGTGCCCTGATCACCCCTCCCAGCTGCGCACCCTAGGCTTCAAATGTCAAATTCAAAATGTGTAAAAAAAATGTAAAAAAAAAAAAAATTTGCACCAAAACAGCAGAACGAGAACAACATCAGAAATCCCATCATGCTTTGCACAGCATCAGGGGAAAAAAGCCCGGGCAGTTTTCTTCTGTGCAGCTAAAAATGAGGCTTGTATAAGAGAAACAAAGTTCTGATGCTGTGAAACTGTTAAAGAAACTCCAAGCCTTTTCAGTGCTGCTGAGTCGATTTTTAGTCCGGAGGTTCACTTTAAAGAGGAGCTGTCAGCCAGACTATTTTAGGAAAAAAAATATATATATAAGTAGATAAATACTTGCTCTACTTACATAACACATGTATTGCACTGTCCACGCTATGATTCCTGTGAATTTTATAAAGGAAAAGTATAGAATCCTATTCTAGACAGTTTCCATATTTCATGTGGCTATTTTGAAGCCAGTCGTGATGTAATATCTGCCCTTACTCTCCTCTGCCTGATTTGCCAGCCCTTCACTATAGAAAGTGCATTGTTTCAGTCTGAGAAATTTTGGCCAATCAGAGAGAAACAGAGGTGTAGGAGGGGAAAACAGGCGGGAAAGAGGCTTCAGCCAATCAGGCTGCATTAGTTAAGTCTGAGGGGAAGTGTAGAGAAGCAAAAAAAGACAACCCAGCATGCCCTGCAACTTCTCTTTTGTGTACCAAATTTTCTGTGTACCAAATAAGAGTCATGTAAACTGGGGAATGATAATTTATCAACAAGAAAAGTAATAGTGATTTTACCTTTTGGATTGCCTGATTAGCATCCGTATTACTTGTTTACCAGATAAAAATAAAGAATTGATTTTTTATTTTATGCCCGACAGTTACACTTTAAGAGGTGGGAGAGAGGGTCACGTTGGGGGCAAGAAAGGGTGTTGGAGCTGTAAAGAATCAAAATCTCTCAGAACATTTGCATTATGATATTTCAACACCCGAGTGATTCTAAGTGCCCAGTGCCACTCCTAGAGGCAATCCACCAGATATAAACCACCTCTGCTGTCAGGTGGGTATCATGCTTGTTGGCCTCAGTAGTCTCCTTTGCAGCACGATTTCTTGTGGTATGGTCAATCTACAATATAAATACTGTCCACATAGGGTAATATTGTTTAGGCAACATACATCCTTAACCAGTGACCCCTGTGCCAACCATGATTCACTTTGTGTTACCACACTCCCAACACCAAAAGTTTAAACGCTCACCAGATGCTGCCCACCTCTCAACCTTAGGTGGAAATTGTGCTTGTGGTTACAACAATTCAAGCCAGGTGACACTTTGCATGTGTAGAGCCTTGTAAAATATTAAGGTGCCCATACACTCGTCAGATTGGCAGCAGATAGATAAGAAATGCATCTGATGATCTATCTGATGCGTTTTTAGAACATTTTTTACCAGGAAAGAATTCCAATAGATTTCATTTTGAAATCTATTGAAATTCGATCTGATGGCATTTTTTTGCCATCAGATTTCCATTAAGGCCAATGCAAACTGATAAGCAATCTCATCAGATCGACCTAAATTTTCCACCCTGCCAGTTCGATGGAAATCCATCGAAATCGATCGAAATCGGCCGTCGATCGGTCGATTGGCCAACCGATTTGCAATCGATCGATCGGGATCGATCGGTCGGCCAGAAAATCGGCTGAGTGTATGAGCTGCTTTATTATTATTATTTAGCATTTATATAGCGCCGACATATTCCGCATCGCTGTACAGAGTATATATATAGGAAAGGTGTGGGGAAAGGCTGCGCATCCCTAAACACATGTTGCAATTGAATGGTTAATCGCACAGGCATACACCGCCTCTGCCAGACTGAAAAATGCATGCCTTGCATCCAAGACAAGTGCTAACATTTATTAAACTAGGAGGAACTTTAGCTTCTAATATGGTTTGCATGCAAAGTATATTATACTAGACACTTGCGCCACGGTGAGGCAAACCTCCGGGCAAGTGACCAAACCTAAATTTAAAACCTTGGGAGCAGCTAAGCAAAAAAAATGTGTAACTTACATTTGGTCCGCCGGGCGGATCGCTCAAACTCAGTCTTATCACGCCAACGACAGTCTGTACACACGCCCGATTTGGCGTGCGGACGACTGAACGACGGGACGTTCAAACGACCCGTCGTTCGCAAAAATCAGACGTGTTTATGGGCTTTTAGAGTATATATATAGTCTTGTTGCTAACTGTCCCTCAGAAGGGCTCACAATCTAGTCCCTACCATAGTCATATGTCTATGTACCGGTATGCATTGTGTAGTGTGTGTATCGTAGTCTAGGGACAATTTAGGGGGAAGCCAATTAACTTATCTGTATGTTTTTGGGATGTGGGAGGAAACCGGAGTGCCCGGAGGAAACCCACACAGACACGGGAGAACATACAAACTCCTTGCAGATGTTGACCTGGCTGGGATTTGAACTGGGGACCCAGCGCTGCAAGGCGACACACACCGTGCTGCCCACCTCCACTGACTCTTCCTCATACAAGCAGTACTTTTCGGGCCTTGGTATCCTATGCGATATAGGCTACATGATGTTAGATTGTCCAGACAAAAAAGAAGTTGTGAAAGTTCTGAAACTCCCTTTTTAACTGAAAAGGAAAAAAAAAAAACAATTCGGTGATTAATGGAAAATTAATTTCCCCTTGCTTCCCTTGTGTTTTGTGCATATAAACACAGCCATCCCACAGTGTTCCTAGCACAGGACTGTGAAGAGAAAAAACATAAAAATGAATATCTGGTCACAGATATATATCAGTATAGCTTGTCATGAGGCTTAGGCTGAAATCCTAGAGGCTGTTACTGTTATTAGAATTTCTTTCACAGCATATTCTGAAATTTGTATGCCACATTCTGTATGACTGTCATCTCTCCTCCTGTCTGACACCAACATACATTTTTTATTTTATTAAAAATGTTCGGGTTGGACATATTTATGTGAACAATTAGATGATACAACCAAAACACTGCTCCGAGTATCTTTTTGGTGTGAAACAGTCTATTGGTAATTGTTCTACCATACCGCCTGACTTTTTGAGATGACAGAGGGACAAATTTAAGACACGCCCCACCACACCTCTAATCATGCCCCGCCCCTAGTCATGCTGACACCATGTCTCTAGTCATGCTGATGCTACACCTCTAGCCATGCCGATGTCACACCCATAGTTATACTGACACCACACCCTAGTCATGGTGATGCCACGCCCCTAGCCATGCTGATGTCACACCCCTAGTTATACTGACACCACACCCCTAGTCATGCTGCCAGTGCCACATGCCTAGTTATACTGACACCCCACCCCTAGCCATGCTGATGCCACACCCCTAGTTATACTGACACCACACCCCTAGTCATGCTGCCAATGCCACATGCCTAATTATACTGACACCCCACCCCTAGCCATGCTGATGCCACACCCCTAGTTATACTGACACCACACCCCTAGTCATGCTGCCAATGCCACATGCCTAGTTATACTGACACCCCACCCCTAGCCATGCTGATGCCACGCCCCTAGCCATGCTGATGTCACACCCCTAGTTATACTGACACCACATCCCTAGTCATGCTGCCAAAGCCACATGCCTAGTTATACTGACACCACACCCTAGTCATGGTGATGCCACGCCCCTAGCCATGCCGATGTCACACCCCAAGTTATACTGACACCACACCCCTAGTCATGCTGCCAATGCCACATGCCTAGTTATACTGACACCACACCCTAGTCATGGTGATGCCATGCCCCTAGCCATGCCGATCTCACACCCCTAGCTATACTGACACCACACCCCTAGTCATGCCGATGTCACACCCCTAGTTATACTGACACCACACCCCTAGTCATGCTGCCAATGCCACATGCCTAGTTATACTGACACCACACCCTAGTAATGGTGATGCCACGCCCCTAGCCATGCTGATGCCACACCCCTAGCTATACTGACACCACGCCCCTAGCCATGCCGATGTCACACCCCTAGTTATACTGACACCACACCCCTAGTCATGCTGCCAGTGCCACATGCCTAGTTATACTGACACCCCACCCCTAGCCATGCTGATGCCACGCCCCTAGCCATGCTGATGTCACACCCCTAGTTATACTGACACCACATCCCTAGTCATGCTGCCAAAGCCACATGCCTAGTTATACTGACACCACACCCTAGTCATGGTGATGCCACGCCCCTAGCCATGCCGATGTCACACCCCAAGTTATACTGACACCACACCCCTAGTCATGCTGCCAATGCCACATGCCTAGTTATACTGACACCACAACCTAGTCATGGTGATGCCACACCCCTAGCCATGCTGATGCCACACCCCTAGCCATGCTGATGCCACACCCCTAGCCATGCCGATGTCACACCCCTAGTTATACTGACACCACACCCCTAGTCATGTTGCCAATGCCACATGCCTAGTTATACTGACACCACACCCTAGTCATGGTGATGCCACGCCCCTAGCCATGCTGATCTCACACCCCTAGCTATACTGACACCACACCCCTAGCCATGCCGATGTCACACCCCTAGTTATACTGACACCACACCCCTAGTCATGCTGCCAATGCCACATGCCTAGTTATACTGACACCACACCCTAGTAATGGTGATGCCACACCCCTAGCCATGCTGATGCCACACCCCTAGCCATGCTGATGCCACACTCCTAGCTATACTGACACCACGCCCCTAGCCATGCCGATGTCACACCCCTAGTTATACTGACACCACACCCCTATTCATGCTGCCAATGCCACATGCCTAGTTATACTGGCACCACACCCTAGCCATGCTGATGCCACGTCCCTAACCATGCCGATGCCACACCCCTAGTTATACTGACACCACACCCCTAGTCATGTTGATGCCACGCCCCTAGCCATGCTGATGTCACAACTCTAGTCAGGCATACCACAAATAATTCATAAGCAAAGGACATTGTTTTATGTTTCAAACCACACAGGTCCTTTCTAACATCATTAGTTTTCCTACATATGAACATTTGAAAATAAAACATTTATCAATGTAAAAGATGGGAATAAAGTTTCATTTTCAGTAGAAAAATACATACATTTGCATTACGTAGATCCATACAGAACTCCTGAAGGAGGGGCAAATAAGGAAGAAAAACGGGCAGAGGGATTTGGTTCCCAAAGAGGGACAGTTGGAAACTAGGATTCTACCTTAGGCTGCGTTTCCGCTACAACCTTGAGTTTTACAGTAAATTTGGAGGAGAAAACAAGGACAGTACCTGGCACCAAATGCAGCAGGGCAGACACACCGGACCCAGGACCAAAAAGCGTGCTCATCCACAAGTTTGTTGTATCCAGTAGAATAGAAGACGAGTTCAGGGGCACCGCTTCTTTAAAATTCCTTTATTCCGGTGGGGGAAAATAGCAGGTACACAGCAGAGCCTGACAGCTGTTTCGCATTTTGCCTCTGAAGAAGCTGGTTTAAACCAGCGAAACAGCTGTCAGGCTCTTTTCACCCCCACTGCTGTGTACCTGCTATTTTCCCCCACCGGAATAAAGGAATTTTAAAGAAGCGGTGCCCCTGAACTCGTCTTCTATTCTACTGGATACAACATTGAGTTTTACGTGTGAGAATACACATGCAGATTTTCACACCGAAAGAAAGAAAAATATCCAAATTTTATGCAGATTTTCATGTGCAGCTTTCATATTGTACAACTCCTCCTCCATTGCTTTCTACGTGAAAGATATGTGAAATTTTGCATTTAATTACATGGAGACAAGCACATTGGCTATCATTATCATATATTTTAATCTTGAAAGAAAGGGGGAGAACCGAGAGCCCGATATGGTGTAGTATGTTAATGAGGTGATGTCTGATGCAAACACACACAATGGTTATACTCACAAGGACGGGACGCCTCCAAGGCAACCACTGGATAAGCAGGCGGGGAGAATTGTAACCTGACCCCGCCCAGAGTTAAGAAGTCGCTCTCTGTAGATAGAAGGAAATGGGGATACACCCCTCCACCCAGGGTGGACTCAACAATTATGTGGTATAACAGAGGCGCCAAGTAGAGTAAAATTACTTAAAATTGTTAAAAAGGGGGAAGTGGGTGGACTCACCTCCCTTCTGAAAAAATGGCCAGACAACGGGCCGGTTACTTCAAGTTTAAAGTAACATTTATTATGAGCTCCAAAAGTGCAACGCGTTTCACGGGTAACAGTCCCGCTTCTTCAGGCAAACCATTTTTGGAGTGAGCAAAGTCGGGTCAAGAGCCAGATATAGCGCCTCGCCCGGCGTTGTCTGGCCATTTTTTCAGAAGGGAGGTGAGTCCTTTTTCCCCCTTTTTTAACAATTTTAACTAATTTTACTCCACTTGGCGCCTCTGTTGTTATACCACATAATACATTTTAATGCATATTTTAATTTAAAAAGAATAGCAATGGAAACTCCACCTTGGATGGTTGGAAATGCTAATTTCCAATTCTGCAGAAATTCCGGTTTCTGCATTTGCCGATTACCGATTCCGCAGATTTCTGATTCCATTGAATTATCGATACCGTGGACTTCCAATTCCGATTTCCAAGGCCAAATACTTCCGATTTGACTTTGCATTGTCTGATTGATCCGATGCTTCCGAGTTCTGTGATCCAGCTAAAATTACCGAGTTGCAATAATGTGATATTTCCGCAGAAATCCAATTTGCGTTTTCCAATTTCTGATCGAAAATGTATAAATTCAATTTACACGGAATCCGAAAGAGCATCCCTTATAGCATTTATGATTCCAAGTAGACAGCAGTTATAGCCCATTCACACTTGAGCGTTTTGCCGGCGATTTCGGCAAAACGCTCAAACGCTAGCGCTTTTGAAAGCGCCAGTGTAATTAAACCCTATGAGCCCGTTCTTACTTGGGCGATTTGCGCTAATCGCAACAAATCGCCCAAAATTGTGAAACGCAAACGCGTCGCCTGCACCATTTTCAAGCGATTTCCCGGCGATTGCGTCTCTGTGCTATAGAAGAGCTAAACGCTATCCCGGAAAAATTGCTGCTGTGTTCAGTGATTTTTCCGCTGAAAAATCACTCACGCAAAACACCGGCAAAAATCGATGGCGTTTTGGATTTCTAAGTGTGGACCCTTAGACATCTCCACACACAACTAACCCCATATTTTTACACCTTGCAAACCAGTATAGTAGGCAGGGAGTGCCCTGCTCAGTGGATCTGAGTCTGGTACCCCTTGTACAGCATAGTGGCAGCACCGGCCGGGCAGAGGGAGTCCCCAGGGTGAGAACGCAGCAGCTGCTCTCAGATTACGTTACCTTTCCGTACACAGAGAGGACACGCTCTGTGTCTCTGCATCTGTCATAACAAATATTGTCTATTCTCCCCACGGAACAGTCAGAGCATGGAAAGGGAGGGTAATACAGAGAGACTATAGAGGGAAAACAGGAGCAGAAGCTAGATGATCCCTTCCCTCCTGATCAATGTACAATAAACAGTGCAAGGCTCAGGCACAGATTACCTCATCTACAATACAGTCCTGCTGCTGGGAGAGTACATATCGTGTTAGTAGCCAGGGGCGCTGCTTGGATTCTAAAGGTGGCCACTAACTGTCCAATTTCTAGCGAAAAATCGTTTGAGCGATCAGAAATTCTGATCGGATTGGTTGTAATTAATCTCCATAGGTGGACACAATCAATTATGAACGAGTGAAAAAATGTCGTCCGAATTAATTTTCATCGAACCAAAATTTGGATTTTCTTGTTGGTTGTGATAGATAGGAAGCAAAGATTGGTTTGTTGATGGTGTAGTGAACGATGTATTACAATAGTTAACTTCCGATGAGAATTTCTGATCGCTCTAACGATTTTTCACTAGAAATTGGACCATTAGTGGCCAGCTTTAGAGTTCTGGGGCACTTTTGGGAACTCCAGCTGAAAAATGGGTGTGGCTATGCACCAGAATGTGGGTGTGGTCATGGCTGGAGCCAAATTTACATGAATTTAACAGTAGTCTAAGTAGAACTGCCCAGCAAAATGTTGGATGAAGCCCCCCTCTCAATTAATAAAAAAATGCAGCATTTCACATAAATAGGCAGTGTCACTTAAAGGGAACCTGAAGCGAGGAAAATTATTTAATATAAACACATGATGTAGCTGCAAATGAATATTACATACTTACCTCACTGTCAGTTCCTCTCAGAAGCTCACCATTTTCTTCTTACAGTGATCCCTTCCAGTTCTGACAATATTTTGTCAGAACTGAAATATACCAGTTACTGTCAGTTATATATCAGCAGCTGTCAATTACAACTGAATGTGCAAGGTAATGTCCATGTTTCCCTATGGCTCAAGTGGGTGATATTACAGTTTAACAGTGTGCTGACCAGGAAGCGGTTAGGGGGTAATGGCCATTTTTACAATGGAGGACGGAGAAATCCATTGATCACAGTGGACAAATGGGACGCAGGAGAGGAGAGAAAGATTGAGGAGTAGACTACACGGGTGGGAAGTATGACCCGTGTATGGTTATTTTTACTTTTTATCTTCAGTTCAGGTTCTCTTTAAACATAACTAGGCAGTTATCTGGCTTCTGTGCTGGCTGGTCTGGCTTTCTGATGGGCATGCTGGCCTGCTTGCTGCAAGGTTGTCTGGCAGTCCCTCCATATCATTCCCTGACCTTCTAGTGGACCCCCTCCCATGTTCTCACAGGCCTCCCATTGAGGCATCACAACTCCCAGCATGCCTCCATAGTAAAACCACAGCTCCCTGCATGCCCCCATATAGGCATCACAGCACCCAGAATGGCAACACAGCACCCAATACGCCCATATAGATGCCCTGTGTGGTGCCATGCTGGGTGCTGGGGTGCCTCTATTGGGCATGCTGGGTGTTGTGGTGGAGACGGGGGAGAAGTCTGGGAGAGACCAAGCGGCCGGAAGTGAGTACTACCACACGCTGCCTCTACTCTGCCTAGGGGACATCCAGGGCACCCCAGAACAGATCCAGGGCACGAGCCACTGATCATTGGGGCTAGCAACGCCCCTGTTAGTAGCATGTTTCCTTTGTTTATGTATCATGTTTAGCAGGGGTGTAACTATAGCTGGTTGGGCCCCCCTGCAGAGATTTGTCCTGACCTGGGAGGTGGCACGGGACAGGAACTAGGGTGGCTTGGTCTTGTGTCCACTACAATGCAGAAAACGTAGCGAAAGCCGGAAGCCTTCCTTACTTTATCTGCTCCGGTGATCGCGTCACTTTCACTTCCTGGTTAGTTAGCTAGGGACTGAAGCCGCATGGTAACGGGATGGCTGCACGGCCCTTGCTAACTAAATGGAGGAAGAGGCGATCGCCACAGCAGGTAATGTATAAGGCTTACGACTACCACTGTGCTCTGTTATATTAAGGTACAGACTTACCCCTCCGCTTTCCGCCATTGCCGATTACCGCTACCGCTTTCCACTACCTATTTCCGTGGAAATTTCCATCGACTTTAACATCTATTTTCTCAAAAACTACAAGGTCTTTTTAAAAAAAAATGTTTTCCTCTTGTTCCCACTCTTTTGCTTAACATTCCCTCAAAATGTGGTGTTTCTAGCACCTATGGGGTCTTTGCTATTAACCTCTAAAGTCAGTGGCATACCGCATAGCGGTAATGCAGATTTTATGCATTTTACATTGCAGCGGAAAAACAAGAGGGAAAAAAAAATCATTCAAAAATTTCTGCGAAAATCCATCAACTGCACTTGTATTACCAATTTCCCAGTTCTGGTGTGGAAAAGCAATTTCTGATCGGAAAATCCAAACGAGCATCCCTAAGCACCGCCCCTCAGCTGTCGGGCCTTCCCACCACTGCAGTGGTGGCGGGTGCTATTGTTACGCCACAAAATATTACAAAAACATTTATTAAAGGGGCCTAACTAAAATGTAAGGGGCTTCCTTGCAAAAATGATAGCATTGGGCCCCCTGTGTCCATAGGCCCCTCAGCCCCCCCCCCCCCTCACCCCTGCAAGTGTAGGCCACAACCAGTCGCCATGCAGGGGAGTGTAGGAAGCCAGTGTAATATTTACCTGCTACAGTGCTGCCGATCTCTGCCATGCATCACAGATGCACACTTTGTCGGCTGTGCCAAAACTGGCTCCTGATCATGTGACTTGCATCGGTCATGTGATCGCAAGACAGGGAACGGCAGCAAAAAGTGTCCATCTGTGCAGCATGAAGCAATGAGGGAGACCTTCAGCACTGGAGCAGGTACATGTTTCCAGCTCCCTGCGCTACTCTGCATGCGGGTGGGGAAAATGAGGAGGACCAGGCCTCCAAAGCTTCCAGCCCCTATCCATCCCCCCCCCACCCCCTTCACGATTAAAGGGATCACAGGGGTTATTGCGTTTTTGGCACTGGAAGCAAATACAGGTGCTCAAAAGTTACTAGTGGTGGTGATCACCGGTCAACAGGGGAATAACTGCTAGAAGGCCCTGAGGTTTGGAACTACTAACCATCCATCCCTCCAATAATCCAGATCAGGTGTTTTTGTGGCTACATATGTTATGGGTAGTGATGATCGTAATCTGCTAATAACGATTATGCAAATTTACGCGTACATTTTCACAAATAAGCCTATACGTAATTACAAATTTATAATTCAATTGACTTTACAGAAGCATTTGTAATTTACGCGCAAGTTCTTGCCGGCTTTGGTAGTAAATTGCAAGGCCCCTATACATGCTATAGCTATCAAAATTACTATATATATATATATATTAAGGAGAATACTGGGTAAAAGTCAAAAAACCGATTTTTCAAAAAGACCTTATAGTTTATAGTTAAAAATGAAAAGAAAATGGTTTTTAAACCCAGGGAAAAAAAAAACATTTTATTTTGAATATTTAAAATCGATTTTCTCAAAAACTACGATGTATTTTTGAACAATTCTTTTTGTAACTTGTACTCACTTTTCTTCTTAACGTATGTAACAATTTTGGTAGCAATACAATGTATGGGGACTTTGCTATTCACTGCCAAAATCGACACAAAATTATGCATAAATTCATGCGTAATTACTGCTTAGTAAGTTATTAAAAGCACTCATGAATGGCAGCGCCAGACTGCTCTTTGCTTTTGTGCATTTTGTAAGTTTGAGAATATACATTGCCTGCCTGACCTGCTGATCCACTGCTTCTAATACTTAAGCTACGTACACATATACGACAACAATCGTTTGTTGTGAACGACGAACGAACTTTTAATTGATGAAAGAACGACCTAAGTAAAGTTAGTTTTTAAAGGTGTGTAACGATCTGATCGCTAGAACGAACGTTACATTACGTAAAGCAACTATTGCGCTTGCACATAAAAATGAAAAGTACCATGGAGAAATAGCGAAATGCGCATGTCAAGCCTAGTACGAACGACCGTTTCCAACGATGTACTACTTTTGCAAAAGATCGTCGTTGGAAAACATCCACCAAGCTAGATCGTTCATTTTTACGATCTAGCTCGTCCGTCGTTAGACTTAATGGTCGTTGGCTGAAATGATCGGGTAACGATCGTTTCAAACGACTATAGTCGCATGTGTGTACGCACGTTAAGACCGTGGACAAGCATGCAGATCAGATGTTTCTGACAAAAATCTGACAAGATTAGTTTAGTTGCATGCTTGCTTCAGCTGTGTGATTTGGACACTACTGACCAGCGAGATCAACAGGACTGCCAGGCAACTGGTATTGTTTAAAGGAAAATAAATGTGGAAGCCTCCATATGTCTCTCACCTCGGCGTTCCTGGTGTGACTGACTATGGTAGGGATTAGATTGTGAGCTCCTCTGAGGGACAGTTAGTGACATGAATATATACATGATGTTGAATATATAAATATATATATATATATATATATATATATATATATATATATATATATATATATATATATATATATATATATATATATATATTTGGAATATACAGTATATATATATATATATATATATATATATATATATTTTGAATATATATATATATATATATATATATATATATTTTGAATATATATATATAGATATATATGTGTGATAAACAGCGGAAAAGCCGCCGCATGTTCTGGCAGCAAGGCGGCTGATTCAACGTCTGTTGCGACGGTTTGTCCGCGTCAGCAGGCGTCTGGTTTGTCTGGAGCCGGTGGTGCCCATGGGCAGAGTGGCGTGGGGGCCGCCGCATGTTCTGACGGCAAATCGGCGGATTCCGCGTCCAGTGCGGCGGGTTCCCCGCAACAACATGCGTCTGGGTTAGATGGACCTAGTAGTGCACACAGATGGAGAGCTATGCGCGCGTCGCTAGGCAGGCTCTTTATACCAATAGGAGGAAGATCAGCTGATCGGGACGGTCAGCTGATTCCTGCTCGGCTATTGATTGGTTGATGGGAGCTGGGCGGCGCTGGGGGGTGCTTTACTATATATATCTCTTGCTGTTCAGTTGCTGGTTGTCTGGCGTTGCGAATGCTTATGTGTTAGCACTCAGACCCTAGTCAGATCTTCCAGTGGGGTGGAACCAGGAGGACCTGGGAATCCACACTTAGCTGTAAGGCTTGGTGGTGTATTCTCCACAGTCAGCATGCAACGCATGAGCTGGCGTGGAGGAGGTACACACACCAGCACAAGGAAACAGGCTATCCCTAGTATAGTGGAGGGGAGGACTGACTCCAATAGGAGATTGTGGCGCACAGAGCCGGTGCAGATCTGACAGCCACAAACAATGCTTTCGTTATAACGTCTCAGCGCAAAGTAGCGCTGAGCGCATAAACCAGAACTGAGGAGATCAGGACAGGTAGACAGAATGAACGCTTGCTAGCTAGCGGCTACTTAGCGACAGCAAGCGTCCAAAACAAGACAGACTGGAATGAGGCAGCCAATGCGATTGCAGCGATGGCGTGCCTCACAAAGACAGGACAGGATAGTCAGGAAATAGCAGGATCAAGATAGATGAACGTAACACAGGCAAATATACAATAAGTATGTTTTCCTAGCGTATTACAATTACAGCTATCAATGAAACTATTTGTAACGTCTGACTAACATATGTATATATCGGCAATGAACCGATATATGACATAAGCAGGAACTCTGACTAGGACAGGAGTAATACAGGGAACAGGACTCAGAAGGATTCGCTATCTCTTCGCAGAGATGAACGCAATCCACAAACGGTAACAGAACAGGATTCAGAAGGATTCGTTATCTCTTCGCAGAGATGAACGCAATCCACAAACAGAACCAGGAGCAGGGTAACTACCTCAGCACGGGTGGTCACGGTACGCGCAACCTACCAAAACGTGCTGGAAAGCTGACTAACTGCACACAGGATATAAACAGTTCGTGTACATATACATCAGCGACACTGATGTATCAACGTAACACGAATACAAGGAAAATAATAAACGTGCTGGTATGCATATATATTGGTAGAGTTGGGCCGAACGGTTCGCCTGCGAACGGTTCCATGCGAACTTCAGTGGTTCGCGTTCGCGTCCCGCAGGCGAACCTTTGCGGAAGTTCGGTTCGCCCCATAATGCACATGGAGGGTCAACTTTAACCCTCTACATCACAGTCAGCAGGCCCAGTGTAGCCAATTAGGCTACACTAGCCCCTGGAGCCCCACCCCCCCTTATATAAGGCAGGCAGCGGCGGCCATTACGGTCACTCGTGTGCTGCCTGCGTTAGTGAGAGTAGGGTGAGCTGCTGCAGACTGTCTCTCAGGGAAAGATTAGTTAGGCTTAACTTGTTCCTGTCTGGCTGCATACCTGTTCTGTGAACCCACCACTGCATACCTGTTCAGTGAACCCACCACTGCATACCTGTGCTGTGAACCCACCACTGCATACCTGTTCAGTGAACCTGCCACTGCATACCTGTTCTGTTCAGTGGACCCGCCACTGTATACCTGTTCATTGAACCCACCACTGCATACCTGTGCTGTGAACCCACCACTGCATACCTGTTCTGTGAACCCACCACTGCATACCTGTTCTGTGAACCCGCCACTGCATACCTGTTCAGTGAACCTGCCACTGCATACCTGTTCTGTTCAGTGGACCCGCCACTGTATACCTGTTCATTGAACCCACCACTGCATACCTGTGCTGTGAACCCACCACTGCATACCTGTTCTGTGAACCCACCACTGCATACCTGTTGTGTTCAGTGAACCTGCCACTGCATACCTGTTCTGTGAACCCGCCACTGTATACCTGTTCTGTTTAGTGAACCCGCCACTGTATACCTGTTCTGTTTAGTGAACCCGCCACTGCATACCTGTTCTGTTCAGTGGACCCGCCACTGTATACCTGTTCAGTGAACCCGCCACTGCATACCTGTTCTGTTCAGTGGACCCGCCACTGTATACCTGTTCAGTGAACCCGCCACTGCATACCTGTTGTGTTCAGTGAACCTGCCACTGCATACCTGTTCTGTGAACCCGCCACTGTATACCTGTTCTGTTTAGTGAACCCGCCACTGCATACCTGTTCTGTTCAGTGGACCCGCCACTGTATACCTGTTCAGTGAACCCGCCACTGCATACCTGTTCTGTTCAGTGGACCCGCCACTGTATACCTGTTCAGTGAACCCGCCACTGCATACCTGTTGTGTTCAGTGAACCTGCCACTGCATACCTGTTCTGTGAACCCACCACTGTATACCTGTTCTGTTTAGTGAACCCGCCACTGTATACCTGTTCTGTTTAGTGAACCCGCCACTGCATACCTGTTCTGTTCAGTGGACCCGCCACTGTATACCTGTTCAGTGAACCCGCCACTGCATACCTGTTGTGTTCAGTGAACCTGCCACTGCATACCTGTTCTGTGAACCCGCCATTGTATACCTGTTCTGTTTAGTGAACCCGCCACTGCATACCTGTTCTGTTCAGTGAACCCGCCACGGTATACCTGTTCAGTGAACCCGCCACTGCATACCTGTTCTGTGAACCCGCCACTGTATACCTGTTCTGTTCAGTGAACCCACCGCATCAGTGCGCATACCTGTGCAGTTAAGTGAACCCACCTACCTACATGAGTGCACGCAGTGTGATATACCACTCCGTGCATACCCGATATGGACAAAACAGGTAGAGGAAGAGGTAGTGCCAGAGCCAGAGGAAGGCCACCCGGCAGGTCTGCGCGAGGTCGTGTAAATGTAATTTCGTGTGGACCTGGCCAACAGTACAGTGCTCGGAAGAAGGCACGTCCCATCACCTCCCAAGATTGTCAGGACGTGGTTGAGTATTTAGCGACACAGAACACCTCATCTTGCTCAGCCACCAGCGCTACTACTAGCACCACTTCCGCTGCATTTGACACTTCGCAAGAATTATTTAGTGTTGAAATCACTGATGCACAGCCATTGTTGTTACAGCCAGATGAATTTTCACCAGCTCATATATTTGAGTTACCCGGCAACACTATGGATGTAACGTGTAAGGAGGATGAAGGACCTACTGATGGTGCATGTTTGGATTTGTCTGAGGCAAGCGAAGCTGGGCAGGATGATTACGATGATGACGATGATAGGGATCCTCTGTATGTTCCCAATAGAGGAGATGAAGAGGGGGACAGTTCAGAGGGGGAGTCAGAGAGTAGTAGGAGGAGAGAAGTTGCTGAAAGAAGCTGGGGCAGCTCTTCGTCAGAAACAGCTGGTGGCAGAGTCCGGCACCATGTATCGCCACCTATGTACAGCCAGCCAACTTGCCCTTCAGCATCAGCTGCTGAGGTCCCCATAGTGCCCACATCCCAGGGTGGCTCAGCGGTGTGGAACACAATGGCACACAATTTTTTAATGTGTGTGCCTCAGATCGGACCAAAGCCATCTGTTCGCTCTGCCAACAAAAATTGAGCCGTGGAAAGGCCAACACTCACGTAGGGACAAGTGCCTTACGAAGGCACCTGGAGAAAAGGCACAAACAGCAATGGGATGGCCACCTGAGCAAAAGCAGCAGCAGCACACAAAAGCAAAGCCACCCTCCTTCTCCTCGTCCTCCTCCATCAGGTGCATTATCTGCTTCTGCCGCTTTCTCCCTTCCACCTTCACAGGCACCCTCCTCCACTCCGCCTCTGCCCTTGAGCGGTTCCTGCTCCTCTGCCCACAGCAGCAGTCAGGTGTCCGTGAAGGAAATGTTTGAGCGGAAGAAGCCAATTTCGGCCAGTCACCCCCTTGCCCGGCGTCTGACAGCTGGCGTGGCGGAACTGTTAGCTCGGCAGCTGTTACCATACCGGCTGGTGGACTCTGAGGCCTTCCGTAAATTTGTGGCCATCGGAACACCGCAGTGGAAGATGCCAGGCCGCACTTATTTTTCGAGAAAGGCCATACCCCAACTGCACCGTGAAGTTGAGAGGCAAGTGGTGTCATCTCTTGCGAAGAGCGTTGGGTCAAGGGTACACCTGACCACGGATGCCTGGTCTGCCAAGCACGGGCAGGGCCGCTACATTACCTACACAGCCCATTGGGTGAACCTGGTGGTGAACGATGGCAAGCAGGGCGCAGCGGACCAAATTGTGACACCTCCACGGCTTGCAGGCAGGCCTCCTGCCACCTCCTCTCCTCCTGCTACATGCTCTTCGCTGTCCTCCTCCTCCTTGGCTGAGTGGCAGTTCTCCTCTCCAGCTACACAGCCCCAGCCCTGCAGGGCCTATGCTGCATGCCAGGTAAGATGGTGTCACGCCATCTTAGACATGTCTTGTCTCAAAGCGGAGAGTCACACTGGAGCAGCTCTCCTGGCTGCTCTTAAGAAACAGGTGGATGAGTGGCTGACCCCGCACCACCTGGAGATAGGCAACGTGGTGTGCGACAACGGCAGCAATCTGCTTGCCGCTTTGCATATGGGGAAGCTGACACACATACCCTGCATGGCACATGTCATGAATCTAGTGGTTCAAAGATTTGTGGCAAAGTACCCTGGCTTAGCGAATGTCCTGAAGCAGGCCAGGAAGTTCTGTGGGCATTTGAGGCGGTCTTACACAGCCATGGCACGCTTTGCGGAAATTCAGCGCAAAAACAACATGCCGGTGAGACGCCTCATTTGCGATAGCCCGACTCGCTGGAACTCGACCCTGCTCATGTTCTCCCGCCTGCTAGAACAGAAGAAAGCCATGACCCACTACCTCTACAACTACAGTAGAATGAAACAGTCTGGGAAGATGGGGATGTTCTGGCCCGACAACTGGACACTGATGGAAAATGCATGCAGGCTCATGCGGCCGTTTGAGGAGGTGACCAACCTGGTGAGCCGCAGTGAGGGCACCATCAGCGACTTAATTCCCTACGCTTACTTCTTGGAGCGTGCTGTGCGTAGAGTTGAGCTGAAATTTTCGTAATTTCGCATTACTATAATTACGCATGCGAAATTTGCGATTACGATGCGAAATTAGCGTAGCGAAATTGCCATTAAAATCGTAATTGAAAATACCGTAAGCGTAATTTTCAACGCGAAATTTCGCGTTTCGTTCATGCCGTAATTTCGCATTAAACGCTACCGTAATTTCGCGTTAAACTGTAACGCTCCGTATAATATAAAAAAGCCGCCGACTTTAAGGGTTAATAGCAAAGCCCCCTTAAATGCTAAGAGCCTCAAATTTGGAGAATATATTAAGGAGATCAGGAGGAATAAGAGGAAAAAAATTTTTTTCAAAAAGACCTTATCGTTTTTGAGAAAATCGATGTTAAAGTTTCAAAATAAAAATGTATACATTTAAAAACCTGCCGACTTTAACGGTTAATAGCAAAGCCTGCTTAAAGTTTAGGAAGACCAAATTCCTAGGGTATATTAAGGGGATCAGTGGGAATAAGAGGAAAAATTTTTTTTTCAAAAAGACCTTATAGTTTTTGAGAAAATCGATTTTTAAGTTTCAAGGGCAAAAATGTCTTTTAAATGCGGAAAATGTCAGTTTTTTTTGCACAGGTAACAATAGTGTATTATTTTCATAGATTCCCCCAAGTGGGAAGAGTTTTACTTACTTCGTTCTGAGTGTGGGAAATATAAAAAAAAAAACGACGTGGGGTCCCCCCTCCCAGACCTCTTTAACCCCTTGTCCCCCATGCAGGCTGGGATAGCCAGAATGCGGAGCACCGGCCGCGTGGGGCTCCGCACCCTGACTATACCAGCCCGCATGGTCCATGGATTGGGGGGTCTCGGAAGGGGAGGGGCAGCCAAGCTTTCCCCTCCCCCTCCGAGCCCTTGTCCAATCCAAGGACAAGGGGCTCTTCTCCACCTCCGATGGGCGGTGGAGGTGGAGGCCGCGATTTCCTGGGTGGGGGGGTTCATGGTGGAATCTGGGAGTCCCCTTTAAAAAGGGGTCCCCCAGATGCCCACCCCCCCTCCCAGGAGAAATGAGTATAGAGGTACTTGTACCCCTTACCCATTTCCTTTAAGAGTTAAAAGTAAATAAACACACAAACACATAGAAAAAGTATTTTAATTGAACAAAAAACATAACCACGAAAAAATTCCTTTAATATTCTTAATTAACCATTAATACTTACCTGTCCCTTTAAATAAATGATCCCACGCAATATCCTCGGAAATGTTCTATCAGTTACAATGTAACAAAGTTATTACAATGTAACAACTTTGTTACATTGTAACTACGCCGCACCCGACGTCACTCACCGCCGCCGCCGCCGCGGCGTCTGCGCTGCAGGACCCGACAGAGCTCTGAGCTATATAGCTCAGAGCTCTCTAAGCATCTTTGAATTTGGGCTCCAAGGAGCCCCATTGGTCCTTAGCAGACCAATGGGGTTCCTTCTGATTTGAAGGAACCCCATTGGTCTGCTAAGGACCAATGGGGCTCCTTGGAGCCCAAATACAAAGATGCTTCTCAGAGCTCTGAGCTATATAGCTCAGAGCTCTGTCGGGTCCGTGCAGGACGCTAAGTCCCCGCCGGCTCCGCTGCCCTCCCCGCCTCTCCCACATGTCACCCACATGTCACCCACATGTGGGTGACAGATGTGGGCGGGGTGGACAGCGGGAGCTGCGGGGACTTAGCATCCTGCACGGACCCGACAGAGCTCTGAGCTATATAGCTCAGAGCTCTGAGAAGCATCTTTGTATTTGGGCTCCAAGGAGCCCCATTGGTCCTTAGCAGACCAATGGGGTTCCTTCAAATCAGAAGGAACCCCATTGGTCTGCTAAGGACCAATGGGGCTCCTTGGAGCCCAAATTCAAAGATGCTTAGAGAGCTCTGAGCTATATAGCTCAGAGCTCTGTCGGGTCCTGCAGCGCAGATGCGGCGGCGGCAGCGGCGGTGAGTGACGTCGGGTGCGGCGTAATTACAATGTAACAAAGTTGTTACATTGTAATAACTTTGTTACATTGTAACTGATAGAACATTTCCGAGGATATTGCGTGGGATCATTTATTTAAAGGGACAGGTAAGTATTAATGGTTAATTAAGAATATTAAAGGACTTTTTTCGTGGTTATGTTTTTTGTTCAATTAAAATACTTTTTCTATGTGTTTGTGTGTTTATTTACTTTTAACTCTTAAAGGAAATGGGTAAGGGGTACAAGTACCTCTATACTCATTTCTCCTGGGAGGGGGGGTGGGCATCTGGGGGACCCCTTTTTAAAGGGGACTCCAAGATTCCACCATGAACCCCCCACTCAGGAAATCGCGGCCTCCACCTCCACCGCCCATCGGAGGTGGAGAAGAGCCCCTTGTCCTTGGATTGGACAAGGGCTCGGAGGGGGAGGGGAAAGCTTGGCTGCCCCTCCCCTTCCGAGACCCCCCAATCCATGGACCATGCGGGCTGGTATAGTCAGGGTGCGGAGCCCCACGCGGCCGGTGCTCCGCATTCTGGCTATCCCAGCCTGCATGGGGGACAAGGGGTTAAAGAGGTCTGGGAGGGGGGACCCCACGTCGTTTTTTTTTATATATTTCCCACACTCAGAACGAAGTAAGTAAAACTCTTCCCACTTGGGGGAATCTATGAAAATAATACACTATTGTTACCTGTGCAAAAAAAACTGACATTTTCCGCATTTAAAAGACATTTTTGCCCTTGAAACTTAAAAATCGATTTTCTCAAAAACTATAAGGTCTTTTTGAAAAAAAAATTTTTCCTCTTATTCCCACTGATCCCCTTAATATACCCTAGGAATTTGGTGTTCCTAAACTTTAAGCAGGCTTTGCTATTAACCGTTAAAGTCGGCGGGTTTTTAAATGTATACATTTTTACTTTGAAACTTTAACATCGATTTTCTCAAAAACTATAAGGTCTTTTTGAAAAAAAAATTTTTCCTCTTATTCCTCCTGATCTCCTTAATATATTCTCCAAATTTGAGGCTCTTAGCATTTAAGGGGGCTTTGCTATTAACCCTTAAAGTCGGCGGCTTTTTTATATTATACGGAGCGTTACGGTTTAACGCGAAATTACGGTAGCGTTTAATGCGAAATTACGGCATGAACAAATAACCATTGTAATGCGAAAATTACGCGAAAATTACGCTTACGCGAAATTTCGCGAAATCCTTCTTCATTACGATTATGTACTTACGGCCATAATCGTAATTACACTAATTACGCGAAATTTCGCGGAATCGTAATTAGGTCATTACGCTCATCTCTAGCTGTGCGTAGAGTGGAGGATGAAGCTGTGAATGAGCGTGACCAGGAACCGTTACGGCAGGAACAGGCATGGGACCAATTTTCATCAGACCCAGCTGTTTCCTCAACACCTGCGGCAGCACAGAGGGGGGAGGAGGAGGAAGAAGAGAAGTCGTGTGCAGAAGACGAGTCAGACTCAGAGGATGATGAGCAAGGTGTTTCTTTGGGGGAGGAGGAGGAGGAGGAGGGGACAGCGGCAGGAGAACAACCTCAGCAGGCATCGCAAGGGGCTTGTGCTGCTCAACCTTCCCGTGGTATTGTTCGCGGCTGGGGGGAGGAGGTTGACTTACCTGACGTCACTGAGGAAGAGCAAGAGGAGATGGAGGGTACTGGATCCGACTTTGTGCAGATGTCGTCTTTTATGGTGTCCTGCCTGTTGAGGGACCCCCGTATAAAAAACCTCAAGGGGAATGACCTGTACTGGGTGGCCACACTACTAGACCCTCGGTACAGGCACAAAGTGGCGGACCTGTTACCAACTCACCGGAAGGTGGAAAGGATGCAGCACATGCAGAACCAGCTGTCAACTATGCTTTACAATGCCTTTAAGGGTGATGTGACGGCACAACGCCAGCAAGGTACCACTGCCACTAATCCTCCTCCCGTGTCCACGCAGTCAAAGACAGGACGCTCCAGCGATCTCATGGTGATGTCGGACATGCGGACGTTCTTTAGTCCAACGCCTCGCCGTAGCCCTTCCGGATCCACCCTCCACCAACGCCTGGAACGGCAGGTAGCCGACTACCTGGCCTTAAGTGTGGATGTAGACACTGCTGTGAACAGCGATGAGGAACCCTTGAACTACTGGGTGCGCAGGCTTGACCTGTGGCCAGAGCTGTCCCAATTTGCCATCCAACTTCACTCCTGCCCTGCCGCAAGCGTCCTGTCAGAAAGGACCTTCAGCGCAGCTGGAGGCATTGTCACAGAGAAGAGAAGTCGCCTAAGTCACAAAAGTGTTAAGTACCTCACCTTTATCAAAATGAATGAGGCATGGATCCCGGAGGGCTGCTGCCCGCCCCAAGACTAAGTCAGTCCCCGCACACACAGCATCTTTGCCTGCACGCCGTGTGACTGGCTGCCTGGCCTGCCCCAAGAAGACTAAGTCGCTCCCAGTCCCTCCACACAGCATGTCTGCCTGCAGGCCGCTTGACTACCTTCTCCGCCACCACCAACAGGGTCCGGGACTCCAGGCGGATTGCTGAATTTTTCAGGCCGCTGCTAGCAGCGGCCGCTGTAATAATTTTTCTGGTGCGTGTACATGACTGCCTAATTTTTCTGGCTGCACTGCGGGCAGCTGCAACAACAAAAGAAAAGGCATGTACATGCGCCCATTCCCCTTCATGATCATTACCTTGCCGTGGTGAAGGGGCTTGCGTATCACAATGAAGCAATGACCGGCGCCTAGATAAGTGTCTCGGGGGGCACACCCACGATAATAAGGTCGTTGCCTCATTGTGGTCAGACCAAATTTGATCAGCTGGACAGTCACTGTTCTGTCATTCAGCTACATCAGCCAGGCGACCATATGGGCTGTAAAGCCACCAAAACCTGCACTCTCGCCATGGTGCGCACCAGTCCAGCACGTCCGTCACTACACAAATAGCTGTTTGCGGTGCGTTACACGGTGAGTTTGGTGTGTCAGTGTGAAGCAGTACCTTAATTACACTACCTGATTGATGTATACACATGCAAGATGTTTGAAAGCACTTTAGGCCTGTCATTTAGCATTCAATGTGATTTCTGCCCTTAAAACCCTGCTTTGCGTCAAATCCAGATTTTTCCCCGGGACTTTTGGCATGTATCCCACTCCGCCATGCCCCACTCCAGGTGTTAGACCCCTTGAAACATCTTTTCCATCACTTTTGTGGCCAGCATAATTATTTTTTTTTTTCAAAGTTCGCATCCCCATTGAAGTCTATTGCGGTTCGCGAACTTTAACGCGAACCGAACCTTCCGCGGAAGTTCGCGAACCAGGTTCGCGAACCTAAAATCGGAGGTTCGGCCCAACTCTATATATTGGCAATGAACCAATATATGATGCAAAGACCAGCAAAGTATCTTTAGAACAAGAAACACGATCAAGGGCTGAAGCGACAGCAAGACAGGCTTAAACTGAAGCTATGAAAACCCAAGGAAACTCTGCAGGAAGCAGATCTTTATACTGAGGTCATCCAATGGGAGCAGACATGCAGATTCCCACACAGGTGAATGATAATCAGTCACAAGCTGACAGCAGGGAAAGACAGACAAAGCTATGCAGCTTGCATGGAAAGACATCAGAACTGCCTGAGCTGCAGCACTACTACTTCCAGCAACACCTGCTGCAGCAGCGATCATTACAGTACCCCCGCCCTTAAAAGCGGATTCCAGACGCTTTTCAAAACTGAAATTCCCAACAAAACAGTCTGATAATTCATGATGACCGGGACAGCCCGGCAAGACCGAATTCCAGAATCAGTCCCCACAAGACTGGACCCATCAGAACCAGAACCTACAGAACCATGCCCATCAGTACTACAAGCCCCAGCGTGACACCCATCAGAACCATGATTTCCAGAAGAAAGCCCTCCGAAACTCCCTGAGCGATACCCACCGCCTTCCAGGAACCGTTCAAAAATGCCAAAGCCTTTGCAATGCCCACCGGGACTGTCTTTACCAACACAAAACCCACTGTTGAACCAGTCCAAGGCACCAGGACAAGTTTTCTCAGAGACCTCCCAGAACACCTTGAAGCTCCAAAGAGATCCCCATAGGTCAGAACGCCCCTTAGGCTCACATGGAGAACTATCAAGAACCCCTATGGAACCTAGGGCAATTCCCGAGTCAGGGCCACAAGGACAAACATCAAGATCAGGGCTTTCAGGGACCAGAACCATCTCTGGGCATGCAGACAGACTGGCAACATCAGAACATGTTCCCACTAAGGAAGCATCAGAGCACGCTAACACCTTAGACACACTTGGGCATTCTGGCACACAAAGAACATCTGGGCACACTGGCACAAGAGAAACCTCTGGGCATGTCAAGGAACTGTGAGCCTCAGGGTCAGCCAAGACAGGACCAAAACCAGGACTGGCCCAAAAAAAATCATCATGACTAGACTTCGCAACTACTGGACTTTTACACGAGAATGCAGGATCAGACTTAGATGTCGCTGATTCCAGCAAAGTCAGTAACAAATCAGATTCAGGGGCACTAACAAGACAGGACAAATCTTCTGATGTATGCACTGAACCAGATAGGGACTCCACAACTACCTCTGGACTGGACAGAGACTCATCTAATACACTGGATTGGAGCTCATGAGACGCTGCAGAACAAGTCAGTATTGCAGCAGCCCCCACTGGACTAGGCAAAACTGAGGAATTCCCTGGACAGGAAGGGGACTCTGGAACCTCTGCCACAGCGGCCAGAGAACCAGAATCTTTCAGGATACAGGGCTGGGTTTCAGGAATACTCATCAGACCGGACTGAAATTCTGAGATTTCTATTATTTTGACCAGAGAATCAGAATTATCCAAGTTACAGGGCAAGACTTCTGAAACATTCAGAGGACAGGGCTGGAGTTCCTCGGCTGTTACAACACTGGAGAGGGACTCAACAACATTGGTTAAATCAGACTGTGTACAGGGCAAGGTATCTAACACACTTGCTGACGAGGACAATATTTCAATGGCTTCTGCTTTGCTGGGCAGAAATTCATCAAGTTTTATTAGAGCAGACTGTAATTCCAAAACAACTGCTAGACAAGTGAATATTACTGCAACACCAACTGAGGTAAGCAGTGCCTCAGACTCCTCTGCTAGAGGGTTTGAAGTATCCAAAGTACTGGGTGAAGCATAAGACTCTGCGACCACAGCTTCACTGGACAGGATCACTGAACAGTCCATATTGCAGGGCAAAACCATGGAAGCACCTGCTGGACAGTATAATGATTCTGTGACCTGAGTTTCATTGGAGAGATCTACTGCACAATTCATGGTACAGGGCAAATTTACTGGAATATTTTCTGAACAAGGTAATAATTCTGCGATTTCAGGTTCACATAGCAGATGCTCTGAGCTATTCACGATACAGGGCAAATTTACTGGAACATTTTCTGAACAAGGTAATAATTCTGCGATTTCAGGTTCACATGGCAGATGCTCTGAGCTATTCACGAAACTAGAGCGAGGTGTAGAAACAGGAAGATCAAGACACAATGTTTGCGCATCTGAATCACCATTCATTTGTAAAATTGGAAAATTCAGATGCTGGGGTTCTGAGGTTTCTAGACAGGATTGCTGGGACTCGGAAACTGATGTAGTGCATCTATTGGCATCTGCTGGATCAGACAGGAGTTGAACTTTATTAACACAGGTAATTTCTGCAGAAGTGTTTGCAGAGGCAGGCAAGATTTTTCTGGTGTCTGTTTCACTGAACAAAGACTCATGAGTACTGGCTAGGCTGGACTCGGAAGTCAGCAGGACCTCTGGATTCTCTGCTGAGAAATTTGCGCAGGGCAAGGTTAAGAATGTATCAGTGGCTTCTGTTTTACTGGTAAGTAACACTGAGTTATCCATGGTACAGGGTGGAATTGCAGGAACTTCAATTTCACACAAAAAGAGCTCCGAATCACCTGCTGAATCAGCCAAAGGTGCTGAAGCAGGCGGGTCAGAACGCCAAATTTGCGAATTCGGAGTCACATAAAAATCATCCAAAATCAGTTCCCACACATCAATCAATGGAGCCACAAAGTCATACCCACACACACCAGTTTTTATTAGGTTATAGGCAGACTTAATGCATGCATTCAATACTAATTCACTTTTTGCACTGTAAAATTGACAAAATGAACTTGAATCATTCTTCCATTCATTGACCAGAGCTTTCATCTCTCCTTTCTCAAATGGAGGATTCCAAGCATACTTAACAGGCAGATCATGGTTTGCAGATATGATTGTAGCAGGGACATATATTGGGTTAATTAGCAGGTGATTGGCAGATTCCTTATTCCTAAGAATCTCCAATACCTGTAGCAAGTGCTGAACTGTAGTGTATGCAAACTTTCCTTGCTTCACAAATAAGTTGATTTGTTCAATACTCTGTAATATCTCCTCATAATCATACTCAGATAATTATTTTAAACAAAAATCTTTATTTTCCCTAGCCAGGTAGGAAAGTTCATTAGTAGTTTCATAAGTCCATTTAACTCCCCTGAAAGACAATTGCATTTCATTATCTGTTAATGGCAGAATCTGATTATAGGTCTCAGTCGCTAAGGATAACGACTCTGCAGATCGGACACGTTTCTTAGAACGTTTGCGTTTTGCCTTAGACCCTGCTGTTTTTGGTGATTTATTCAAGGCTGCAGGAAAATTATCAGTAACACTTTCTGCTTGCTGAACATTTTTGCAAGCAATTGAAGGAGTAGCTGATTGGCCTGCTGCCAGGAGTTCATTAAGAGGAAAAGGCAATGGATCTATGCGCAACCAGTTATGGATCACAAACGCTAGAAATTCCAGCGGTCTCTCTTTCAAATCGGAATGATTGAGAACATCAAATGCCCACTGGAATAATTCCCCTTTAAACAAAATATAACTTAGTTGGAGTGCCCAGGTTGAAACAGGAGTCGCTTGGAGATCAGGATTGGCCAGGAACCTGGCACATTCAGAGAAAAACTCATTTTCTGTTTCAGAGCTAAGTTCTTCAAATTTCTTAAAGGAACAGGAACCATAATTAACAGTGTCATACTTTCTGGGAATCCCCCCCCACAATGGGGATTGGTAATGGGGTTTTCATAATGTAAGGCTTGGTGGTGTATTCTCCACAGTCAGCATGCAACGCATGAGCTGGCGTGGAGGAGGTACACACACCAGCACAAGGAAACAGGCTATCCCTAGTATAGTGGAGGGGAGGACTGACTCCAATAGGAGATTGTGGCGCACAGAGCCGGTGCAGATCTGACAGCCACAAACAATGCTTTCGTTATAACGTCTCAGCGCAAAGTAGCGCTGAGCGCATAAACCAGAACTGAGGAGATCAGGACAGGTAGACAGAATGAACGCTTGCTAGCTAGCGGCTACTTAGCGACAGCAAGCGTCCAAAACAAGACAGACTGGAATGAGGCAGCCAATGCGATTGCAGCGATGGCGTGCCTCACAAAGACAGGACAGGATAGTCAGGAAATAGCAGGATCAAGATAGATGAACGTAACACAGACAAATATACAATAAGTATGTTTTCCTAGCGTATTACAATTACAGCTATCAATGAAACTATTTGTAACGTCTGACTAACATATGTATATATCGGCAATGAACCGATATATGACATAAGCAGGAACTCTGACTAGGACAGGAGTAATACAGGGAACAGGACTCAGAAGGATTCGCTATCTCTTCGCAGAGATGAACGCAATCCACAAACGGTAACAGAACAGGATTCAGAAGGATTCGTTATCTCTTCGCAGAGATGAACGCAATCCACAAACGGTAACAGAACAGGATTCAGAAGGATTTGTTATCTCCTCGCAGAGATGAACGCAATCCACAAACGGTAACAGAACAGGATTCAGAAGGATTCGTTATCTCTTCGCAGAGATGAACGCAATCCACAAACAGAACCAGGAGCAGGGTAACTACCTCAGCACGGGTGGTCACGGTACGCGCAACCTACCAAAACGTGCTGGAAAGCTGACTAACTGCACAAAGGATATAAACAGTTCGTGTACGTATACATCAGCGACACTGATGTATTAACGTAACACGAATACAAGGAAAATAATAAACGTGCTGGTATGCATATATATTGGCAATGAACCAATATATGATGCAAAGACCAGCAAAGTATCTTTAGAACAAGAAACACGATCGAGGGCTGAAGCGACAGCAAGACAGGCTTAAACTGAAGCTATGAAAACCCAAGGAAACCCTGCAGGAAGCAGATCTTTATACTGAGGTCATCCAATGGGAGCAGACATGCAGATTCCCACACAGGTGAATGATAATCAGTCACAAGCTGACAGCAGGGAGAGGCAGACAAAGCTATGCAGCTTGCATGGAAAGAGATCAGAACTGCCTGAGCTGCAGCACTACTACTTCCAGCAATACCTGCTGCAGCAGCGATCATTACATTAGCCAGTTACTGTATATCATCTGTGTTATTCTCTAGCATAGTTCCAGGGTGTTGAGATCACGGCCCTCACACCCCAGACTAGGAATACTGTGTATCATCTGTGTTATTCTCTAGCATAGTTCCAGGGTGTTGAGATCACGGCCCTCACACCCCAGACTAGGAATACTGTATACCATCTGTGTTGTTCTCTAGCATAGTTCCTGGGTGTTGAGATCACGGACCTCACACCTCAGACTAGGCCTTGTTCTGATATCTGTTATGACCTGTAGCTTTCCTGACTATTCTTCTGATCTCTGATTTGGTACTTTGCATATCTGATACTCTGTTGCCGACCCGGCCTGTCTGACCTTCTGGCTGTCACCCTCCGCAGGGTGTCCAGCCTTTCCGCAGGGGTCCCCTGCTCTTCAGAGGGGACACTACTCCTTATCAGTCAGGGACCCCCTCTCCAGGTGTCCTTGACTGCAGTAGAGTCTTCTCTACTTATTGGACCACCTGCTACCCCGGTGGTCCAAAGGTTAATGTTGCACCAAAACACTTACACATTCAGGTGTCTAGAGGTTAGACATATTTGATTATTGGCGATTCTGCAGAGCCCCAATAATAAGGTATATCTGTATTCTTGGGGATACTGCAGATCGCCAAGGATCAGATTCTCTCTCTGGTTGCTCTGACACCTATCGTTACAATATACTGTATATTTGGAATATATATATATATATATATATATATATATATATATATATATATATATACTGTATATATAAGCAACCAAACTACAAAGAGAATCTGGCTGGATCACAGCATCCACTAGCCAAATAGATTTATGAAACGTCTAATATATAAAAAACAATGAACAGTGTATGGCTAGCTTAGGTGTGCAAATGTAAACATGTGACTGTTTACCACAAGAATGCTGGCTTCCCACATAGGGCATCCCTCTGATGTAGTTCATCAGCTCATGCAACCACACTTAACCCTCCTGGCGGTATGAAAAATTCCGCCAGGAGGCAGCGCAGCAGTTTTTTGTTTTTTTTAAATCATGTAGCGAGCCCGGGGCTCGCTACATGATAGCCGCTGCTCAGCGGCATCCCCCCGCCCACTTCGATCGCCTTCGGCGATCTCCGTTCAGGAAATCGCGTTCAAAGAACGGGATTTCCTGGAGGGCTTCCCCCGTCGCCATGGCGACGGGGCGGGATGACGTCAGTGACGTCGGAACGTCATTGGGAGTCCTGATCCACCCCTCGGCGCTGCCTGGCACTGATTGGCCAGGCAGCGCACGTGGGTCTGGGGGGGGGGGGGGGATAGCGGCGATCGGGCGCAGGGCGGCGGCGATCAGTGTGCTGGCGCAGCTAGCAAAGTGCTAGCTGCGTCCAGCAGAAAAAAAAGTAAGCAAATCGGCCGAGCAGGGCCGGAGAAAACCTCCTGCGCGGCTTACCCCGAACTACGTTTGGGGTTACCGCTAGGAAGGTTAAAGAGAGTCTGAAGCCTAAAAAAATACCTCGTTATACTGGGCAGTCCTCTTCAGCAATAAGACCATAGCTGAAACGCCGCATTCCCGCGGCAGAACGATCAATTAATACCCTCGAAATGTGAGGCAAAATTCCACGACCTTCTAGCTGTAGCTCTGCCTCTGCTTGCATCAATCTCCGCCTCTCCCCGCCCCTCTCAGTGAAAGAAGACTAATAGGGGCGGGGAGAGGCGGAGATTGACTGGAGCAGAGACAGAGCTACTGCACAAAGCTCTGCCTCTACCAGGAGGGATAGCAGAATTTTACCCTGGGGATTTCAGGAATATTTATTGATCGTTCTGCCGCGGGAATGCAGCGTTTCAGCTATGGTCTTATTGCTGAAGAGGACTGCCCAGTAAAACGAGGTATTTTTTTAGCCTTCAGACTCTCTTTAAGCTGTGTGAAAATGCAAATTGTTATGTTCAGTAATCACTGATGCAGAAAAACTGGAAATAGGTTTATTTGCAAGTAACTGCAGTTCTGTAAATTATCCAATACACACAGACAGCAGGACAGAAATGAACAAATCTAGAACAGCATAGATAGATCCCAGGCAATTCTGCAGCATAACACCAGTGTACCACCAAAAATGCAGATGGGGAGGACAGTAGCGTCCGCTGGGGTGACAGAAAAATGTGTTGCATTTGTTCTACTGCCTCTGAGGAAGCGACAAGGTCACGAAACAGCCGGCAGGCTTTCTCTCAACCCAGGGCCGGCGCTCCCATACAGGCAAAGGGGGAATTTGCCGTAGGGTCCCCCGACCTCTGCAGAGGCCCCTCGCTGCCGGCCCTGCTAAATGCTGCCTGCTCCCCCGCTCGCTCTGCTCCCCGGGGCCCTTGCTAACAAGCTGCAGCAGCAATTACTCACCTCTTCCGGCGGACGGCACTGTCCGGGCACTCTTGCCATGTTGTCCTCCACCTCTTCTATGTCCCAGGGCGTGTTTACAAATAACAAGCACCGGATCATAGAGGAGGTGAAGGACAACATGGCAAGAGTGCCCGGACTGTGCCGTCCGCCGGAAGAGGTGAGCAATTGCTGCTGCAGCTTGTTAGCAAGGGCCCTGGGGAGCATAGGTGAACGCCGGGAAGGGGGGGAGGGGGCCCCCCATTCAATTTTCCCCAGGGCCCCGGAGCCCCTTAAGCCGGCCCTGTCTCAACTCCCCGCCCGCTGTACCTGTACTTACCCATACCGCAATAAAGGGCTCTTAAAGAGAAACTCCAACCTAGAATTGAACTTTATCCCAATCAGTAGCTGATACCCCCTTTTACATGAGAAATATAATGATTTTCACAAACAGACCATCAGGGGGCGCTGTATGACTGATTTTGTGCTGAAACCCCTCCCACAAGAAGCTCTGAGTACCGCGGTACTCGGGGCAAACTGCCACAATGTAACAATGTTCACAGACAGGAATTAGCTGTTTACAGCTGTCTCTAACAGCCAAAGCAGCTAGGAGCAGCTACATAACCTGCCCACAGTAACAATGTCACCATGTAATACATGTCAGAATGTAAATTGGGGAGAGGAAAGATTTTACAATGAGCAAACACTGACTAAATCATTTATACATAATTATGGTAAAAAATGAAGCACTTTTTTTACTACATTATTTTCACTGGAGTTCCTCTTTAAAGAAGAGGTGCCATTGCTGTCTTTCTTCACCAGCTAACAGCAGTATATCACAGTGCCATCTACAGGCCAGAAGTACATGTACAGGCCAGCCCAGAAGACACAATTGTTTTTTGCAACACCTTTTTCGCACATCATGTGCATTTTTACTACCTAAAACAGCCACAATTTCTCTCAGCTGCTATAGTAAAAACACACAGGAGGTCTGGAAAAAACTTGTGATAAATGCATTTACTGTAAATGTGTGTGAGCAAGCCTTTTGATCAACACAGGTTGTCAGTTAAAATACATTTACATTTTAACTGACAACCAGAACCCACCAAAAAAATGCATCAAAGCGTGTTCACAGTCCCAGCCTCATTAATTTGCTGCAAAATACATAGACATAAAATCCCCATTGTAAAGTGGACCTGAATGCAGAACTTTCTCTCTGCTCTAAAAGATACGCAACAGAATAATAACTTTTAAACAAAAAGCATTTCTTTGTTACAGCTGATCCGAATCCTAAAATACACCTGCACTGTTTCTACTTCCTGATTCATGGAGGCAGACATATTGTTAACATCCTGTGCTTTCAAATGAGCTTATCTGCCATTTCTGCCATGGCAGTCATGTGACACAGTGAAGGGGTAAAATTACAACTTGTGAGTTGTGATTAGACACAAATGAAGGGGAATTAAACAGACTAAACTCTCTAAATACATACAGGGTGCAATGCTCTATGTTTTCCTTCTGTCCTGTGCAAGAGGTCAGCTCCACTTGCAGAGATAGTGATATACAGTTGAGTGAATAGCATTATGCAGAGTGCTGATGTGCTTTTATACAAGGAACAAAAATAAGACTTTAGCTTATACGGGGCTTTCACTAACCACCAGGATAGACTGTAGGGTTTTCCAAATCCATATATTGTACTCCTACTGCCTGACATGGAAAATTTTCAGATCATCAGACACCCTAATTCTGTCCTACATGACACGATGACTAAAGCTTATATACAAGACATCATAATTAGGTCACTGTTGTCCGGTTTGGATGGACTATCCCTTGTGTTCGTGTAAATAAAAATATTTCTATAGTTTCCAGTGGCATAAATATATCTCTAGAAGATGAACGATTAACTATATTAATAGGGGCTGCTAGTCTACATCCAGAGTAACATGTTCACCCAGCTCCAATTGAAGTCAATGGGAGGAATAATGTGTCCATGTCTGCTCTCGCAACTGCTAGATTCATTCATTTCTCTACCCGTTCCTCAGATGCTGCTCCTCTCCATCACACAGGTTGTCCATCAACAGGCCTTTATTAATAGGTGACTGCCTGGGGAGAAAGGCCAGGTGAGGGGAACCTTATTCCATTAAAGAGGAACTCCAGTGAAAATAATGTAGTAAAAAAAAGTGCTTCATTTTTTACCATAATTATGTATAAATGATTTAGTCAGTGTTTGCTCATTGTAAAATCTTTCCTCTCCCCGATTTACATTCTGACATGTATTACATGGTGACATTTTTACTGTGGGCAGGTTATGTAGCTGCTCCTAGCTGTTTTGGCTGTTAGAGACAGCTGTAAGCAGCTCTTTCCTGTCTGTGAACATTGTTACATTGTGGCAGTTTGCCCAGAGTACCGCGGTACTCAGAGCTTCTTGTGGGAGGGGTTTCAGCACAAAATCAGTCATACAGCCATCAGGGGGATGGTCTGTTTGTGAAAATCATTATATTTCTCATGTAAAAGGGGGTATCAGCTACTGATTGGGATAAAGTTCAATTCTAGGTTGGAGTTTCTCTTTAAGACATGGATGAATGTTAATGTTAACACTTAAAGGGAACCTAAACTGAGAGGGATATGGATGTTTCCTTTTAAACAATACCAGTTGCCTAGCAGACAGGTTGATCTTTTTGGCTGCAGTAGTGGCTGAATCACACACCTGAAACAAGCATGCCGCTAATCCAGTCTGACTTCAGTCAGAACACCTGATCTGCATGCTTGTTCAAGGGCTGTGGCTAAAAGTATTAGAGACAGAGGATCAGCAGGGGTGTCAGGCAACTGGTATTATTTTAAAAGACAAATCCACATCCTTCTCAGTTTAGGTTCCCTTTAAATGGGCACTACTGCATAACTCCCTACTTTTTGAGATACAAAAGAGATTACACTTTAAGTTACACCCCTGCCACATCTCTAGCCACGCCCCACCACGCCCCTTGCCATGCATAGCACAAAGAATTCAGAATCAAAAGATGTCATTTTTTCATTTAACCCCCTTGGCCGTAGGATTCTTTCCAGATTTTAGGGTCTAAAGTGGTACAATTCTTTTGCACCCTTTCAGACCCTAAAACCTGGAAATAATCATGCTGCCATGGAGATCTGCAGCAGTTTTGTACAATCACTCACCTCCCTGGGCTCCAGCGCTGCAGTTATGCCTCCATCCTCTAGGTGGCGCTGCAACTCTAAAGTGAAATTGCCGGCGATCTCACCAGCAGGAAACAGAGCCCAGGAGGAGAGGAATAAGAATGGCAGCCGACATCGGGATCCCCCGGGAGGTATGTAAAACGCTATACTCTGCACAGACTTCCCAGCGGCTACCCCGAGCAGAGGTCGGGATTACCGCCCTTAGCTGCGGTTTTCTGCCCCGACCCTAGCTCGGGGGTTACCGCCAAGGAGGTTAAACCATCATCATTAGTTTTCCTTCATTTTAACATTTGAAAATAAAAAGAAAATATGTATTTTTCAATAGAAAAATATACCTACAAAAATCTGTACATAACTCCTAAAAGAGGGGCACATGATCAGGAAAGTGGGACAGAAGCATGGCGAGATTTCAGGCAAGGCCACTAAGGCCATGGCCTCATGCGCAAGAAAGCAAGGTGTGGGCAGCGGGCTGGCACACTCATGTAGTAAAGCTGCCAAACATGCGAACTGCAGTGGTCAGGCAAGTGTCTGGGAATTGGGGGATGAAGGGGCAGCAAATGGGGAAGACTCGGGTCTATGACCTAAGCGGTCAGTCACCATCACCACCAGCTGCTTTTCAAGTTTGACTCCGCCCTTTACTCAGCTTCAACTTGCATTGGAGCTGCAGCAGTAGAGGAGAGAGACAAGGAGGTGTGCACATTGTCTGTGCTATGTCATTTACAAATAGCACCACCAAGGTCTTAAGATGCCCATTAATGATGCAATTTTACTAAATGATTAACTTTCCAATCTGATGATTGTTAACAAAGGGAAACAATCAGAAAGAAGCGAATGGGCCTATAAATGGATTAACAATGATAACCAATGCGTTCATTTTGGATGGAATAAATCTGCAAAACAGACTGATAAAATCAATTCGATTGTTTGTAATTGACTGGCATCACCCTGTTCAATCCAATCAATTGGAAGGTTGATCATTCAGTAAAATTGCATTGTTAATAGGCACCTTTAAATACATTAATTATCGGGACCAATAAAAGTGTGTGTATGGGGGGGGGGGGGGGGGTTGCTGTTGGTCAGGGGGTGGCTGGTGATTGTGGCATTGGGCGGTAATCTGTACAGATCCAACCCTGGACAAAGGGATTTGGTTCCCAAAGAGACCCTGTCCCTCCAGAAGAGGGACAGTTGGGAGCTTCGCTACTAATTAACATAACACAGGCTACCAGTATAAAATAAGGCAGTGTTCTAAATTAAGAGTAAAATAGATTTTTGTCGGTTTTACTGCATCGCAAAACAGACAGTGAACGCCTCCTATTTTATGTATAGGAGCTGTAATTGATCCATTGTGTCCGTTGTGGTAATCTGATTGCACTTCAGTGCCATCCATGATAATCCCGCACAGGCAGATGAGTTTGCCATATAGCTTAAAGGGAACCTAAACTGAGAAGGATATGGATTTTTCCTTTTAAAATAATACCAGTTTCCTGATTCTCCTGCTGATTCTGTGTCTCTAATACTTTTAGCCACAGCCCCGGAACAAGCATGCAGATCAGGTGCTCTGACTGAAGTCAGACTGGATTAGTTGCATGCTTGTTTCAGGTGTGTGATTCAGTCACTACTGCAGCCAAAGAGATCAGCAGGACAGCCAGGCAACTGGTATTGTTTAAATGTAATTATCCGTATCCCTCTCAGTTTAGGTTCCCTTTAAGGTGGTAACGCATCTGCCTTGGGCTCCAGCCAGACCACAGCCAAACATTGGAGCGGACACTACACTGTCCACTCCCGCTGGCCACACGTGTCTGGTTGCAGAAGCTGCAGAGGGGAACTTAGCTTAAAGAGAATCTATACTGTGAAAATCTTACATAAATACACATACCAGCCTGTTTGTTGTCTTCTCCTAGCCCCCTCTGTGACATTTTCTCTGCTCCCGCTGCTTTCTTGGTGATAAAGATCACTGTTTTATTCATTGTTTTTGTAAACAATGAAGATGGCCGCCAAACAGGAAATACATCATCAGAGCAGGTGCCTGTTTGCAGTGGCTCCTCTGAAGCTTGACTTGACTGCTGTAATGTTACGCCCACTTGTTGCCTTAGCTGCTTGTCTGGGCTTTGTTTGAACTGATCTTTCTACACTCACAGCTGTTCACAAGGTCACAGCTCCTGAGCCTGCAGACACGCTGGCTGTGAGCAGAGACCTTGCCTGTGACTCATACACACAGCACACAGGAGAGCAGAGGGGGGTGTGGAGGGGGCGTGCATAACTTCTCCCTATCACAGCAGAGGCAGTGTATCTCTCCCTGGGTCGACAAAGCTTGACAAAGAAAAGAAGATTAGATATATTACAGAGACAGTGCAACTAGAAAAGGCTGCAGTAATCCAGACCACATTACAACAGGAACTTATAGTATAGAAGAAATAAGGCTGAACATTTTGTTACAGAGTCTCTTAAACAATGAATGGCAGGTACTGCTCATGAGCTAATTAAGATTCGTTTTGATTTGCTCTGTATTGACTGTTGCAATTAAAGGTCATAAACCTTCCGTGTGGCTGTGCAAACACTTATCATAGCAGGATAGTGATGAAACATCTAAAAGTCCATATGTGTGTGAACTGAATAAACAGCAGCCATATCAATGTGCCATTATGTCCAATTCAATCTTCAAACATTAAATATAAATCCTTAGAACCAAAACAAGGATCAGGGATGCCAGAAAAGCTCCAATTAGGATTAGCTCTACAAAACATAAATGATCTCATACGTTTATTTTCACTTCAGGTTTGCTGCAAGCTTGGTGCAACATCAAAATGCTCTGAAAATCTGAATTTCAGCTCTTCATCCACAAGCAGTTTTAAATCATCGTATTTATTTAAAGTGGAACTGAACTCTTCCACAGGACAGAAGGAAAACATAGAGAATTGCACCTTGTATGTATTTAGAGAGTTCAGCCTGTATAATCCCCCCTCATTTGTGTCTAATCACAAGTTGTAATTTGATCTCTCCCCTGTGCCATGGCAGATAAGGCAGATAAGCTCATTTGAAAGCACAGGCTGTTAAAGAGGAACTTCAGCCTAAACAAACATACTGTCATTACATTACATTAGCTTTGCTAATTAAAATAGATAGGTAATATAATCTCTTGCCCACCCTGTTTTAAAAGAACAGGTAAATGTTTGTGATTTCATGAGGGCAGCCATCTTTTTGGTTGAAAGGAGGTGACAGGGAGCATGAGACACAGTTCCAACTGTCCTGTGTGCAGATCACCCCTCCCAGCTGCTAGGCAACGAGAGCAACAACATCAGAAATCCCATCGTGCTTTGCACAGCATCAGGCGAAAAATGTCTGGGCAGTTTTGTTTGGTGGGGCGGAGCTTAGCTTCTGTGCAACTAAAAATTAGGCTTAGGTATGAAAAACAAGTTCTGATGCTGTGAAACTTTTAAAGAAACACCAGGACTTTTCAGTGCTTGCTAAGGAGATTTTTAGTCTGGAGGTTCACTTTAACAATATGTCTGTTTCCTCAAATCAGGAAGAGACACGCTGTCACTGCATATTTATTGCAGGTTTTGTATCGGCTGTAGCAAAGAATTGTTTTTCTTTAAAAGTTATTAGGATGTTTTGTATCTTTTAGTGCAGCGAGGAAGTTGTGAGTTCAGGTCCACTTTAAGTGGTCTGCTTCGAAGTTCAGCTTTAAGTGCGTTTCAGTAACTGGGTCAGACTATTGCAGCAGTCATCATGTTATTAGATGATCAGGCAGGGCACCTATTTACTCTGCAGCACAATAAGCAGGTTACATAGTTGGCAGCTGGCAGAGGAGATGCATACCTGATCCAGTATTTGGCTGGAGGAGCCCGAGGGAAGACACACATACGTGTTGTCTCTCTGTGGTGGATCTCCAGGTTGAGCAAGACCTGGCACTGCCCCAAGGGACATTCCAGCGATCAGATGCACAGCGAGGGTGGCCCACATTCTTGTGCACAGCCTCCCAGACCAGAGGCACACGTAATGCAGGATTACTCAGGAGAGATGTCCCAGCTAAATCAGGGTCATAGGCAGGCAGGTTCACAGGCTACAATGCTGAGGCTACCAGATGGAAAGATCTACACAGCAAAGGCCTGTACACAGAGACATACTGTATATTCTGGCGTATAAGACTACTTTTTAACCCTTGAAAATCTTCTGAAAAGTCAGGGGTCGTCTTATACGCCGGGTGTCATTGATGCCGGGTGATACGCCCTATCCTGTTACCGCCTCTCAGATCTTGCTGCTGAGGACTGTAGTGAAGCGGCGCAGGCGCACATGTGTGAGATCCTATCCTGTTACCGCCTCTCAGATCTCGCTGCTGAGGACTGTAGTGAAGCGGTGCAGGCGCACATGTGTGAGATCCTATCCTGTTACCGCCTCTCAGATCTCGCTGCTGAGGACTGTAGTGAAGCGGCGCAGGCACACATGTGTGAGATCCTATCCTGTTACCGCCTCTCAGATCTCGCTGCTGAGGACTGTAGTGAAGCGGTGCAGGCACACATGTGTGAGATCCTATCCTGTTACCGCCTCTCAGATCTCGCTGCTGAGGACTGTAGTGAAGCGGTGCAGGCGCACATGTGTGAGATCCTCTCCTGTTACCGCCTCTCAGATCTCGCTGCTGAGGACTATAGTGAAGCGGCACAGGCGCACATGTGTGAGATCCTATCCTGTTACCGCCTCTCAGATCTCGCTGCTGAGGACTGTAGTGAAGCGGTGCAGGCGCACATGTGTGAGATCCTATCCTGTTACCGCCTCTCAGATCTCGCTGCTGAGGACTGTAGTAAAGCGGTGCAGGCGCACATGTGTGAGATCCTATCCTGTTACCGCCTCTCAGATCTCGCTACTGAGGACTGTAGTGAAGTGGTGCAGGCGCACATGTGTGAGATCCTATCCTGTTACCGCCTCTCAGATCTCGCTGCTGAGGACTGTAGTGAAGCGGTGCAGGCGCACATGTGTGAGATCCTATCCTGTTACTGCCTCTCAGATCTCGCTGCTGAGGACTGTAGTGAAGCGGTGCAGGCGCACATGTGTGAGATCCTATCCTGTTACCGCCTCTCAGATCTTGCTGCTGAGGACTGTAGTGAAGCGGTGCAGGCGCACATGTGCGAGATCTGAGAGGCAGAGAAGGAGGTACATAGGATACAAGGGCGGGGCCAGACGGGTGAAAGAGGCGTGTTTTATGGGCACTGCTCAATCTATTCTTCCATACCGCTCTGATAGACAGGCAGACAGGGAGAGCTGACCAATCCAACCAGTCAATCGCCTGTATACTGTTATATACTGGGTAACACATACAGTACAGCACCAGTATCTGTTCATACATAGCACCAGTATATGATGTTTTTTTTTTATTTGTTGTGCGTTGGAAGAGGGGTAGTCTTATATGGCGAGTATATCCCAAACTCTATATTTTAACTGGAAAAGTTGTGGGGTCGTCTTATACGCCGGAATATATGGTAGCTATAGGGATATAGAAGAAGCAACAAAGCCTTTGACCCTAGGCCAGAGCAGGATCATCCACCAGGCAACATAGGCAGGCAAAATCACAGGCTACATGCTGAGGGCACCAGATGGAAAGATCTACACAGTGTACACAGCAAAGGCCTGTACTGTACACAGCCATAGCTATAGGGATATAGAGGCCCTAGGCCAGGGCAGGATCATGCGCCAGGCAACATAAGCAAGTGATTGGGGCCTAGTGGTTGTCAATCGGTCCACCAGCCACCTTCCCTGACCTCTCTCCACTTCAGCTTACCAAAAAGACCAAAGGCGAGCCCCATATCTACTAACCTGTCTAGGGCCCCGTTACTTCTTAGGGTTCTTTCACATCTAACAACGCATGCAGGAGCCGTTCTCCTTCACGCATGAAATAGCCTGCGGCGTGTCATCGGGATGTTGCGGTGCGACCAGGGCCGGATTTACTATAAGGCATTGTAGGCACGTGCCTATAGGCTCCTTAAGTAGAAGAGGCGGCGCCCCTCCCCAAGTGTCCCCCTACCCATTGGGGGGGGGGCTACTTAATACTGAGGTGGAGGCACATCTGGTTCCCTATACTTGGGGTGGGGACACATCTACTACATAAATTAATGGGGCTACCAAATGGGGAAGAGGGATACCTACCTAATATGGGGGTGTGGCCTGAGTTGAGGGGCGGGGTTTATGGCACCAAAACGCCTGTGCCTACAGGCTCCTGAGCTGTAAATCCGACTCTGGGTGTGACGTAACCAGCAGCGGTAGCTATTAATTCACCCGACAGGAAAACGCTGACTCCCGGCGATTAAAGGCTCCCGGGTGCGTCGAACCGCAACGTACAGAAACGCAGCGTCGAGTGTGAAAGGTAAAATGAAAGTCTATGGACTTTACTTTTACCTTGGTTAACGCAAAGTTTCGACTTTGTGTCAAAACGCAGGAAACGGGCTCTGGTGTGAAGGAGCCCTGAATCCATCTCTGCCATAGGCAAATTAAAATGACCCTGGATTTAATCTGGGCAATATAAATGGTGCACCGTGCATACGATGATAGAGTATATTCAGTAAACATGGCGGTAGTGTCAGGAGGAACCCTCCTAATGTCAAGAGGAAATCTGTCCCTTTCAGGGTTTTTTTTAGTTATTGGCAACTTGGCAGCTGCCTAGGACACCATCTACTAGTGGGGTATTTCATACAGCATTTTAAGAGTTAAAATATTTAGGCCTTGATTCACGAAAGGGTGCTAAGTGAAAAGGCACTTAGGACGTGAAAACGGACACTTCACATGCTAATATGCACGTACACGTTTGCGCAGCAAAGGTTAGCACTGCACAGTGCGCACGAAACGTCGCACTGGTGCACGCACGAAATGTTGCACCGTTCGCGTGAAAAATAGCCTGAAAAGCTATTTTATACGCAAACAGTGCGACGTTTCGGGCGCACCAACTTACGCGCGATCAGTAACAGCTTTTGGGCGTGCAAACTACTTAGCACCCTAGTTTGCACGTCCAAAGCTTTTTAGGCGTGCTAACTGTGTTAGCACCCTTTTGTGAATCAAGCCTTTAAAGGGATACTGTAGGGGGTCGGGGGAAAATGAGCTGAACTTACCCGGGGCTTCTAATGCCCCCCCCCCCTGCAGACGTCCTGTGCCTGCGCAGCCACTCACCGATGCTCCGGCCCCGCCTCCTGTTCACTTCTAGAATTTCTGACTTTAAAGTCAGAAAACCACTGCGTCTGCGTTGCCTTGTACTCGCTCCCGCTGATGTCACCAGGAGCGTACTGCGCAGACACAGACCATACTGGGCCTGCGCAGTACGCTCTTGGTGACATCAGCGGGAGCGAGGACACGGCAACGCAGGCACAGTGGTTTTCTGACTTTAAAGTCAGAAATTCCAGCAGTGAACCAGGGGCGGGGCCGGAGCATCGGTGAGTGGCTGCGCGGGCACAGGATGTCTGCGGGGGACCATTAGAAGCCCCGGGTAAGTTCAACTCATTTTCCCCCGACCCCCCTACAGTGTCCCTTTAAGTTGACATCTATGCAAAAGAGCTTCTCTGAGCTTGTCGACTAAGTTAATCAAAGTCAGTCATGTTTTCTTAAGAGCTTAAAGGGGCACTACAGCGAAAAACTGTAAAATTTAAAATATGAGTAAACATATACAAATAAGAAGTACGTTTCTTCCAAAGTAAAATGAGCCATAAATTACCTTTCTCCTATGTTGCTGTCACTTACAGGAGGTAGTAGAAATCTGACAGAAGTGACAAGTTTTGGACTAGTCCATCTCTTTATAGGTGATTCTCAGCAAGGCTTTTATTCTTTATAAAGATATTCCCTAAAAAGGATTTAAACAATGATGCTGTCCGGCTTCCCTGCTCGCTACACAGTTTGTTGGCAGTTGGACAGAGCAATTTCCATTCACTAAGTGCTTTTGAAAATAAATATATCCTTGAGAATCCCCTATAAAGAGATGGACTAGCCCAAAACCTGTCACTTCTGTCAGATTTCTGGTACCTACTGTAAGTGACAGCAACATAGGAGAAAAGTAATTTATGGCTCATTTTACTCTGGAAGAAACGTACTTCTTATTTGTATATGTTTACACATATTTTAAATTTTACAATTCACTGTAGTGCTTCTTAAACAACAGCCAGAAAACAGTGAGAGAGAAAGCTTGAAATAAATAAGGCGTTCCTCTACCACTAAGGTTTTCAACAGGTGGTACGTGTACCCCTGGGGGATCTTGGGCTGGTGTAGGGGGTTACTTTAACTTTTCTTAGTTAGTCTATTATAATTAATTTTTGGATTTAAAATATGCTAAATGATGCATAAATGAGCTTAGAGTATTTCTAATTAATTCAAAGCATAAATGAATGTCTTAAAAAAAAACAAAAAATGAACACGCAAATATTGAGTGCTCCTAACAAATATATTTGTATCGAGGGGTACTTGAGATGTTATTATTCACAATATGGGTTCTCAGCAAACCCTACCTCTCGTAAGGGGGTAAAAAGGTTGAGGAAATCTGCTCTACCAGAAGCCTGAGGGTTGTAAGGAGTATCTTAGCTATTCCTAGCATAAAGGGCTGGATTTTCCATAAGGCACTGTAGGCCTGGGCCTACAGTCACCTAATCATGGAAAAGCGGCTCACTTCCCTCCTAGAGTGCCTCCCAGAGCCGGGACAAGGTCCTTCAGCACCCAAGGCTGAGACACCAAAGTG
The DNA here is from genome assembly GCF_040937935.1 of Hyperolius riggenbachi. Classification (NCBI taxonomy): domain Eukaryota; kingdom Metazoa; phylum Chordata; class Amphibia; order Anura; family Hyperoliidae; genus Hyperolius; species Hyperolius riggenbachi. The sequence goes on along the minus strand of NC_090657.1, from coordinate 12,487,769 downwards.
CGCCCCTCCATCCCTCCCACCCCAGCCGTCACACACTGATTGCTATTACACTAAGAGGCCCCTCATATCCCTCCCACCCCAGCCGTCACACACTGATTGCTATTACACTAAGAGGCCCCTCCCATCCCTCCCACCCCAGTTGTCACACACTGATTGCTATTAGACTAAGAGGCCCCTCCCCATCCCTCATACCCCAGCCGTCACACACTGATTGCTATTACACTAAGAGGCGCCTCCTCCATCCCTCCCACCCCAGCTGTCACACACTGATTGCTATTACACTAAGAGGCGCCTCCTCCATCCCTCCCACCCTAGCCATCACACACTGATTGCTATTACACTAAGAGGCCCCTCCTCCATCCCTCCCACCCCAGCCGTCACACACTGATTGCTATTACACTAAGAGGCCTCTCCTCCATCCCTCCCACCCCAGCCGTCACACACTGATTGCTATTACACTAAGAGGCCCCTCCCCCATCCCTCCCACCCCAGCTGTCACGCACTGATTGCTATTACACTAAGAGGCTCCTCCATCCCTCCCACCCAAGCCGTCACACACTGATTGCTATTACACTAAGAGGCCCCTCCCCCATCCCTCCCACCCCAGCCGTCACACACTGATTGCTATTACACTAAGAGGCCCCTCCCCCATCCCTCCCACCCCAGCTGTCACGCACTGATTGCTATTACACTAAGAGGCTCCTCCATCCCTCCCACCCCAGCCGTCACACACTGATTGCTATTACACTAAGAGGCCCCTCCCATCCCTCCCACCCCAGCCGTCACACACTGATTGCTATTACACTAAGAGGCCCCTCCCCATCCCTCATACCCCAGCTGTCACACACTGATTGCTATTACACTAAGAGGCTCCTCCATCCCTCCCACCCCAGCCGTCACACACTGATTGCTATTACACTAAGAGGCCCCTCCCATCCCTCCCACCCCAGCCATCACACACTGATTGCTATTACACTAAGAGGCCCCTCCCCATCCCTCATACCCCAGCTGTCACACACTGATTGCTATTACACTAAGAGGCCCCTCCATCCCTCCCACCTCAGCCGTCACACACTGATTGCTATTACACTAAGAGGCGCCCCTCCCCATCCCTCTCACCCCAGCCGTCACACACTGATTGCTATTACACTAAGAGGCTCCTCCATCCCTCCCACCTCAGCCGTCACACACTGATTGCTATTACACTAAGAGGCCCCTCCCCATCCCTCCCACCTCAGCCGTCACACACTGATTGCTATTACACTAAGAGGCCCCTCCTCCATCCCTCCCACCCCAGCCGTCACACACTGATTGCTATTACACTAAGAGGCCCCTCCATCCCTCCCACCTCAGCCGTCACACACTGATTGCTATTACACTAAGAGGCGCCCCTCCCCATCCCTCTCACCCCAGCCGTCACACACTGATTGCTATTACATTAAGAGGCTCCTCCATCCCTCCCACCCCAGCCGTCACACACTGATTGCTATTACACTAGAGGCCCCTCCCCCATCCCTCCCACCCCAGCCGTCACACACTGATTGCTATGACACTAAGAGGCCCCTCCCATCCCTCCCACCCCAGCCGTCACACACTGATTGCTATTAGACTAAGGGATGCCCAGGGCCCCCAACATCCCCAACACCTTAATCTCTAGTTATCTGGCCTGCAGTCACTGCTATGTATGCCCTTTTCTTATTTCTTTGTGCTTCAAACACAATTGGGAATGACAGCTGAATGGATTGTGCGCCCCCTCCTACACTGCGCCCTGAGGCTGGAGCCTCTCCAGCCTATGCCTCGGCCCGGCCCTGGTGCCTCCCTGCTTCCCTATGCAGAATCCTGAGCGTAAATTAAGTTATTCATCCACTGCAAGATCTTATTTCAGCTAACAGCACCTATAGCTACCTAATACTTGGGGGCACTTCAGGCTACTTAATATTGAGAGTACCTTTGGCTACCTAATACTAAGGGCAACCTGTGCCGGACAGGAGAAGTAGGGGAAAGGTTTCAGCTGGGACAGCCAGAACACTTGTGGTGCACTTTGGTGGGGGTTTGTGGGTTCGTGGAGGGCGAAGTCTAGGGTGCCAGAACATCTGTGCCTATAGACTCCTGTGATGTAAATCTGGACCTGCTAGCACTGAACAGCTACTCCTGATGTTTTCCTCAGATGTGTTGGAGCCACTCCCACAGCTTAGGAGTCCCCACCCTGATTGATCCAACCACTACTAGGACCAGTTTGGCCTTCACTTTCCACGTCTTCCCTAATTCTTCTTTTAGGCCTTGGTACTTCTCCAGCGTCCTATACCTCTTCTTCCTGATGTTCCTGTCACTTGGCGTTGCTGCATCTATCACCGGTGCTGTCTTTGGGTCCTTTTCTGCAACCAATATGTCTGGTTGATTGGACAGTGCCTGTTTTTCCATGAACTGGAAGCTCTGTTATTCTCCACAACCTTCTGCAACCTCTTCCATCTGGACTTTGGAGGTTCTAACCCACATACTGTATTTACAAATGGTTACCTGTAGTACCTTAAATCTCAGCTAGATGCTGAGGTCACATGATCCTCCATTCTGACAGTGTCACAAGTACACCTTTAGTGATGCTGGGAGTCACTGAGGTGCATATCTAGACTTGCCAAGATGAAATGATTTCCCAGTTATGCCTGTTTAGAAAGTTATTTTGCAACATTTGGAATACTGCAGGCATAGATAGTCCTGTGTAGACATGCTGGTCTTGTTATCCTCTTCGTAGAAGCTTGCTGAGTATGATATGCATTACTTGTAAGGTACCTCGTCAGGAGACCTTCACCAGCCACTTTCTGGGGCACAGAGTTCTAAAAGGAAGGGTGTGACTAGGTTGGGCTGGGCCCCACAGATGTCGGTTGGCCTGGCCCTTCTTCCTCACCTCTGGGGGCTAGGGGGGCACAGTCCTCTGCAAGATGCATGGCAGCAGTGCTGAAACAGGTCCTCTCCAGTTTGCAAAAGCCAAACAGCCAGCCAATCACCAAGCAGCTTCATTCCCATGTCATGTGACAGGGACGGAAGCTGCATAGTTATTGGTTGTAAACGGAAGAGGAAGTGGAGTGGACTTGTATCACCACCGACAGAAGGTAATGTATTGGTACCTGGCTGGAGGCTATGATCTTCTCAACAAGCCCTGTCTAAACCTGTTCCTGCTGTTAACTTCTTCAACTCGGCCACAATCGTGGAGAATAAAGCAGAGGGAGAGCCGGGAGCCCAATCTAGCGTAATATCGTTAGGTCACCAGGAACGTATATAAAAGGCAAGAAGTATACTCACAAACAAGGGTTGCTGAGTGAGGCAACCACTCGTCAGCACTTGTGGGGAAGTACCGTCCCCACTCGGCATTGTATGGTATGATGCTGGTCGCTGCTCCAAAAAATGATTTTGTGGTTCACGGGAAAACCTTTTTAAACCAATCCTGCCCTTAAATTAAGGGGTAAACGGTAAGTACTGCAAGAACTGGAGGCACCCATTTCTAATGTTGTTAACCACCTTAGCGGTATGGACGAGCTCAGCTCGTCCATTACCGCCAGAGGGTACCGCTCAGGCCCTGCTGGGCCGATTTTGATGAAATAAAGAGCAGCACACGCAGCCGACACTTTGCCAGCCGCGTGTGCTGCCCGATCGCCGCCGCTCTGCGGCGATCCGCCGCGAGCAGCGGCGAAAGAGGGTCCCCCCAGCCGCCTGAGCCCTGCGCAGCCGGAACAAATAGTTCCGGCCAGCGCTAAGGGCTGGATCGGAGGCGGCTGACGTCAGGACGTCGGCTGACGTCCATGACGTCACTCCGCTCGTCGCCATGGCGACGAAGTAAGCAAAACACGGAAGGCCGCTCATTGCGGCCTTCCGTGTTACTTTTGGCCGCCGGAGGCGATCAGAAGAACGCCTCCGGAGCGCCCTCTAGTGGGCTTTCATGCAGCCAACTTTCAGTTGGCTGCATGAAATAGTTTTTTTTTTATTGAAAAAAAAACCCTCCTGCAGCCGCCCTGGCGATCTTAATAGAACGCCAGGGTGGTTAAGAGATCACCAAAAGGCAGTATCCAGCAATAGCTTATATGGTGTCCTACCTTTTAGAGTTCCTGTTCTAGATATATAAATCAGGATTCGGATAAAAAGTTCGAAAATATTTATTTGTGTACTCGACAACGCGTTTCATGGTAAAAAACGCTTCCTCAGGTCAGTAACATGCCTAACACCAGGGTAGTCCTGTTTCCGTGCGCCGTTTGTCTGGATTATGCTGTGCATTATTTCTTGAGACCTTTAGCAATACATGCACATATTCTTGGCATGAGGCTGGCAGCCCTTAATTCCACCGTCAGAAGCCCTGCATCTTGTTTAAGTAGACAGGAAGTGACATCAACAGTGTTTTCAACTTCCGGCATGGAGCGGAAGAGCACTAGGCCGCAATGGCCACATATCTGTATCCAGACCGCCTGTTCATCCAGAGACTAAGCTGGATTACCTACCTAGGATAACAGATAACTGTACTTAATAGCCTAAATACGGTTTATGAGTAAAAAGGCAATATAACAGGTCATCATATCTGCAGCCATGTCATAACTAACAAGACTTGTACAACTTTCACAACTCTTTAATTAATATTTACCTGTCATTGGTTTACTGTATTAACACACTATTAAAACATAATACCTTGGCATAAAGGATCTCTAAGAAATATTACAAGCCTTTTAATGTCAGGGAATTAATGCTTCTTCAAAACAATTACCCCTTTCTACAATTTACTCTTTCTTTCTTCGGCATGTTGCTAATTACACCCTTATAGAGCGCTGGCATCACCTTATGCAAGCATAGTACTCAGTGGATGATAATTATATTTAATCGTGTGTATGTGATATCGAGATAAGGATATGATTGATGCCGGTTATAAGAAAAAAATGTTTTATTTCATGGTTGTGCTTTCTAGTGCCAGGTATAATACTGGAGCAGGACTTTGGGTGATAAGAGTCCTTCCCTTAATTATAGGATAGCTGTCATTTTGAACATTTCTTCATGGAAAGCTAAAAGGATGAGTGTACTGCATGTGTACAAAGACTGCCTAGAGCGGACAACAAAGTCTCCGATTTTAAAGCGGACCCAAACCAAACATTTTTTTTTATTCAAAATATTTAGTTGCAGCACTCTGACACATACACAAATAAATAAACACTCCTTTTGTCATCAGCTACCCTCCCTCACAGGGGCGTCGTCTATGTGAAATCTCACACAAGCTGAGATCACCTCCCCTGTGACATCATCAGTAGCAGCCTGTGTTTTGTTTTTTATCTCCTCCACCAGTCTGCCGGATTCTGTCCCGGCAATATGAAAGGAAGGGAGGGGTTCCTCCAATAAATGTAAAATATTTTATATTTGTCATCATGCAAAAAAGGCTGCTATTTATTATTATAATTTAGAAAATAGATTTTATTTCTGAAATCTTGTATTTTTAATTTGGGTCCACTTTAACCCATTCAGGTTCCGTCGTTTTCACATGAGAAATGTTCACCTCCCATTCATTAGCCTATAACTTTATCACTACTTATCACAATGCACTGATCTATATCTTGTTTTTTCCGCCACCAATTTGGCTTTCTTTGGGGGGTACATTTTGCTAAGAGCCACTTTACTGTAAATGCATTTTAACAGGAAGAATAAGAAAAAAATGGAAAAATTCATTATTTCTCAGTTTTTAGCCATTATAGTTTTAAAATAATACATGCCTCCATAATTAAAACTCACGTATTGTATTTGCCCATATGTCCCGGTTATTACACTGTTAAAATTATGTCCCTATCACAATGTATGGCGACAATATTTTATTTGGAAATAAAGGTGCATTTTTTCCATTTTGCATCTATCACTATTTACAAGTTTAAAATAAAAAAAATATAGAAATATTTCATCTTTACATTGATATTTAAAAAGTTTAGACCCTTAGGTAAATATTTACATTTTTTTTTTTTTATTGTAATGTTTTTTTTTTTTTATAGTAAACATTTTATTTGGGTAGTTTTGGGAGGGTGGGAGGTAAACAATAGATTTATAATGTAAATGTGTGTTAATTTGTATTTTTTTTTCTTACAGGTGTAGTATTACTTTTTGTTTACATGACGTCACTCTAAGCGTAACTCACGCTTAGAGTGACTCATCGGGGAGGGAACGGCCAGAAAAGGCGCAGCTTCCGAGAGAAGCTGTCGCTTTTTCAGCGGGGAGAGGAATCAATGATCGGGCACCATAGCCCGATACATTGATTCCCTGGCTACCGAATCCGCGGCCGGGAGTGCGCGTGCACGCGCGCGATCGGCCGCAGGAGCGTGCGGTAGCGCGCATGGTTCCTGGACATAGAAACTACGTCCAGGAACCAAAATAGATTAAGGAATAGTCCATTAACCTTCTTGTTGGTGAGCTTTAATCGTTTTGGGAGATCATCAGAAATCTGTTTTGTAAGCGTGCATTTAAAATAGCCACTTGCTACTAATGTCTACTATTGGCTTGCCTAGCACCTAGCCTTAAAGCGTACCAGAGACGATTTACAATAAAAGTTTTATACATACCTGGGGCTTCCTCCTGCTCCATGCGCATGGCCAGTCTGAGCAAGAGAAGTGCGCTCTCTACATATCTCTCCGGCACTTCTTGGTGCACATACTGGCCGAAGTTGCGGGACCGGTACCGGCGATACAGAAGGCTCAGGACGGCGGCGTGGGAGTGATAGATGCGCATGGGGCTGGACCCAGGTAGGTATAAAAAACTTTTATTGTAAATCGGTTTCCTTTAAAGGATACTTCTAGCCACCAATTTTTTTTTTTTTAAAGTTACATAATCGTCTAAGAAGAGAGTAGGCTCTGGATCACTTAGAGCAGGGATGTCAAACTCAATCACGTGAGGAGCAAACATTTTAAAGGACACCGAAGAGAAAATAAACTAATGAATTAAATGACTGTATCTATCTTCCTTCTCCTAAAAATGACTTTTTAAGATATTCCACAATTTTATTTCATGTTTAAATCTACCTTTCAAGTTTTAACTGTTTTATAGTTTTTGCTCAATGACACATTCATTGAAGTATGCCAGCGGTCCCATGGGTTGTTGCTGCACTCCGGCTCAAACTGACAAAGTTTCAACCAAAACCTCGGTCACCAATGTGCTCCTCTGGATAGGAAGGCAGTGTGCTGCTGTTGTTCTTTAGCTACGTACTGAATGAGGCACATTTCAAGATCTTAAGGACCACATAAAAGGGCAAGGAGGCCCATGCGCCTCGAGTTTGACACCTGTGCCTTAGAGCCTTCTTGTCTCTCTCTACATCCCCTCAAACCACCGCCGGGTGACCATTGCTGTGATCTGACTTTAACGTCTCCTCTGAAGTCTCCTGAAGTACTCAGGTCTCAGAGTACTTTCAAAGATGAGTGGTTCCAGACTTGCACATGCACAGTACAGAGCTGTTTGTCTTCGGAAGTACTCGGACAACCGAATACTTCTAAAGCCTTCTGAGGACACCTGAAGACGCAGGCGGCAGGAAATTTTGAATGGGGTACAGCGGGGGAATGAAGGGGCCTTCTTAGGTGAGTATGTCAATTTTTTTTTCCTAGGTGAATACAGGTATCCTTTACCCTTCTTCTTAAAGCAAACCTCTACCTACACACCTAAGCCTAACTCCTGTACCAAAGCAATCCCCTTTCTAAATGCTTAACCCTGACCCTCCTAAAAGTAATCCTAACCTTATCCTAGCTCCCTTCCGCACTATGCAGAGCTGGGCTACATAAAAGGCAAATCCAAATTTTACCATGTTGCTGAGTAAATCTGACATATATTGACAAGTGACAGTGGCGTAGCTAAGGAGCTGTGGGCCCCGATGCAAGTTTTACATTTGGGGCCCCCCAGTGGCGTAGCTAAGGAGCTGTGGGCCCCGATGCAAGTTTTACATTTGGGGCCCCCCAAGCACTCTATACATAACAATTGATACGGCGTACCAAAACCTGCCAATGGCAACTACAGTGTCAGAGGTGCAAGAAGGGGGCGGGGAGGAGCTTGTTACTGATTACCACTATTCAAAGTATCTATAGAAGTGATTATTATGAGCACAGGATAAATAGAGAGCTAATTCTGCAGTTGAAGGAGGGCCCCTCGGGGCCCCTCTGGCCCAAGGGCCCTGATGCGGCCACAATCTCTGCACCCCCTATTGCTATGGCCTCGGCAAGTGGCACTACGTCCAGACTAGATGCCGGTTGCTGTGTTACAGTTTAGTCATTTAGGCGCGTGCATGAAAAAAAGTGCGCCATGAAAAAATGGCCCAACTTGATAACGAAATGGTGCCGGTTATTAATGAAATCTGATAACGATAAACATAACTGTCAAGCTTTGTTTACGATAAATACCGTTGTAAAAACAGACGAGAAATAATAGCGAACAGGTATTAACGATATTGTTAGGTAATTCAACAATACAGCTTAACCCAACCCTCCCCTCACACAGAACCCTCCCCTGGTGGTGCCTAAAACTAACCACTCCCCTTTTGGCGCCTAACCCTATCCACCCCCTCTCCCCGGTGGAGCCTAACCCTAACCACCCCCCTGGTGCTGCCTAACCCCTAACCCTAACCACCCCCCTGGTGCTGCCTAACCCCTAACCCTAACCACCCCCCCTGGTGTTGCCTAACCCCAAACACTCCCCCTGGTGTTGCCTAACCCCAAACACCCCCCCTGGTGCTGCCTAACCCCAAACACCCCCCCCTGGTGTTGCCTAACCCCAAACACCCCCCCTGGTGCTGCCTAACCCCAAACCCTAACCACCCCCTGGTGCTGCACTATCCTAACCACCCCCCTGGTGGTGCCTAACCCTAACCCTCCCCCCGGTGGTGCCTAATCCTAACCACTCCCCCTGGTAGTGCCTCACCCTAACCACTCCCCCTGGTGTTGCCTAACCCTAACCACTCCCTCTGCAGAAACACCTTTTTACACATAGCAACGATAATATCTTTGATAATGTAAAATATGTACATATAAACAAAATAATATGACAGAACCTATAACATTGCCAGCTTCTAAAACGATAACATACTTCAAAAACTGTAATGTTCTAATGTTGTTAACGATATTTATTGCTGCGCCATTTTTTCTGCTTTTTTCGCCATATTAACAATAATTGCATTAAAGTCTATGGCAGCGTCCTTTTCGTCCCCCTCAGCCGGCGCCCTTTTTTCCTGCTACTGTTTAGGCTGGTAGTAGCGTTTTTCCCTTATGCCTGACACAGACATAAGCACAAGATAAATGCAGCAGCATTATATATTGCATTAAAAGAAAGTTCAAATACGCTCTACCCCCCAATAGTCATACCAGTCGGTGCAGCATCAGGTGAGCCAAACCAAACTTGATGCATGAACAAGAAAGGATCTGCATGCAAAAACAAGTCGATGAAAAAAGGCCGATATATTTATTGAAAAATTCCACTAACAGTGCAATAAAATCACAGGATCAACGGACGCGTATCGGGCCTACAATCTGCCCTTAGTCATAGTTTTAAAAAACTATGACTAAGGGCAGATTGTAGGCCCGATACGCATCAGTTGATCCTGTGATTTTATTGCACTGTTTGTGGAATTTTTCAATAAATATATCAGCCTTTTTTCATCGACTTGGCCTGGCATGCGGATCCTTTCTTGTTCAAGCATTATATATTGCATGCATGCTGGTGTCAGGAAAAATACATACAGTAAATAAACACCTGAAGCAGTTTGCCCCTTACCTGCTCTTACTGCATACAAAGCGATTTTTATTTCCAGCACTGCAGTCAGCTTGTGTATCAGAGTAGCTGAGGTTTTGCTTTCTCAGGTAAACACAGCTTGTGTTCTATTCCCCAAACATGCTGTCAGCAGCTGGGGCAAGCACACAGCCATATGCTTCCCATGGGGCAGTCACTCAGGTGGCCTTGTGGTGTCAGCCGCCTCTGTCACAAAAGCCTCAATTCAACCAACAAAAACTCAAACACCCGTAGGAAGAGTCTCCAATCATGTGTACAAGAGCCAAACACCTGATACTTTTATGACATATGTAACCTGTCAAGATTGGCCGAAAATGAGATGTTTGAAAGTATTCAACTTCAGTTAAAGCGGATCCAAGATGGAAAAGTAACTATAACAAGTAACTTGTCTATATATCTTATATAAAGTTTAGATAGTTTACACAGCATATCTAGCTGCAAACAGCTTCAAAAGTTTATGATTATTTATTCCTGTGATACAATAAGGGCGGCCATGCTCTGTTTGTCACATTGTCACAGGCTGAGGGCTGGAGATGCTATCAGCTTGCCTGTGTGTAAATTCAGTCCTCTCTCCTACTCCCTCCTCCCCTCTGCTTCTGAAATCTCTGGCTAGTAACCTCCTCCTCCTGCCCAGACTGAGCTCCCATAAGCCCTTGCTACCTGGCACAGAGTGCCAAGGCTCTCTGAAAAGCTGTGGGCGAGGCTTGTTTAGTTTATAGAGTATTAAAACAAAACAAAAAAAGTATTTGGCTTGAGGAAAGTCCTATAAACTATATGAAAGGAACACAAGTATGCAATGAGTAAAAGTTTATCTCGGATCCACTTGAAGACACCATGGGGTAGATTCACAAAGCTTACTTATTTTTCACCTTAAAAGTGGACCTGAACTCTTGTACAGGACAGGACGACAACATAGGGAAATGCACCCTGTATGCATTTAAAGAGTTTAGTCTGTCTAATTCCCTCTCATCTGTGACTAATCACCAGTGTAATTTGATCTCTCAGCTGTGTCAGCTTGCTGCCTCAGTAGAGCAGCTGATTTGTAAACACAGGATGTTAACCCTATGTCTGCTTCCATGAAAGCAGTAAGTAGCCACATTGCAGATTTATTGCATGATTTGTATCAGCTGTAACAAAGAAATGTTTTTCTTTAAGAGTTATGATGCCGTTGCTTATCTTTTAGAGCAAAAAATGAAGTTTTGAGTTCAGGTCCACTTTAACTGTAAGGAGAGCTAATGCATGAGATAAACAAGGAGAGTTAATTCATGAGATAGATAAAGAGAGAAAGTTAAAGTAGGATGAAACTTCATATTAATTGAAAAGAAACCCCAAATCATGCAATAAAAAAATATTTATGTAGCGTACCTATCCTGTTGTTTTTAGTGTTCATTTTTTCAGATGAAACAAAAAAGTGATATGAAACAAGAAAATACTATTTCTGCTGGTTCCCATCTTTACTGTTACTCTGTTGTGCCAAAAGTGACATCACTTCTGCCCTTTTCCTGTTTATTCAACCCAGGTAAGTGTTAATGTACTGCTTACTTTACAGAGTACTGTCCCTCCACAGAGGATTCAAATACTTTCTAGCTAGTGTCCTAATGTTATCTGAAGTGGGAAGTTTCTGTTAAAGGGGAACTGAAGTAAGAGGTATACGGAGGCTACCATATTTATTTACTTTTAATCAATACCAGTTGCCTGGCAGCCCTGCTGGTCTATTTCTCTGCAGTAGTATCTGAATAACACCAGAAACAAGCATGCAGCTAGTCTTGTCAGATCTGACTTTAAAGTCAGAAACACCTGATCTGCTGCATGCTTGTTCAGGGGCTATGGCTAATAGTATTAGAGGCAGAGGATCAGCAGGACTGCCAGGCAACTAGTATTGCTTAAAAGGAAATAAACATGGCAGCCTCCATATACCTCTCTCTTCAGTTCCCCTTTAAGTTTGAGATAAGCTTGTTTCTGTAGCTAAAAAAAAAGTTCCTACAATCCTGTTGGCACTGCATAGTTCAGCACAGTTGAGCAAAGGTAAACAGACCAGGTAAAAAAAAATAATTAGGGAACATATAGGGACTTATTTTAGAAAAAAGGGGATTTGCATATATATTTGAGGCACAAACTATATTTAGGCAATGTTTTGTTTTTGGATTTTAAAACTCCCTCTAATTAGATACGGGGTTATAAATCATGAGTTGAATTATATTCAAGTATATGCGGTAAGTCATTTAGGGAGGGCTAAAATGTGAGTTACAGAGGAGCTTGTGGATCAGCCCCCTTGGCCCTTATTCATTTCACTTTTTCTGCTGTGTTTTCACATCTTATCAATAAAATACCTTTTAAAGAGACTCTGTAACAACAAAAACCTCGCCTGGGGGGTACTCACCTCGGGTGGGGGAAGCCTCCGGATCCTAATGAGGCTTCCCACGCCGTCCTCTGTCCCACGGGGGTCTCGCTGCAGCCCTCCGAACAGCCGGCGACAGAGCCGACTGTAGCTTCAATATTTACCTTTGCTGGCTCCAGCGGGGGCGCTGTGGCGACTTTCGGCTCGGAAATAGACGGAAATACCCGATCTCCGTCGGGTCCGCTCTACTGCGCAGGCGCCGGAAACTTGCGCCTGCGCAGTAGAGCAGACCCGACGGCGATCGGGTATTTCCGCCTACTTCGGCGCCGAGAGGCATCAGAGCGCCTGCGCAGGAGCCAGGAAGGTAAATATTGCGTCACGGCTGTACGGAGGGCTACAGCGAGACCCCCGAGGGACGCAGGACGGCGTGGGAAGCCTCATTAGGATCCTGAGGCTTCCTCCACCCGAGGTGAGTACCCCCCAGGGGACGTTTTGTCGTTACAGTTCCTCTTTAAGGCACCAGAAAGCGAGAAGAATAATTTTGATAGTACTTTCTTCACCGACTTTTTGGTACTTTTCCAGAGTTGCAGATTGCTGAAACATTATTTTTAACAGAAGATTATTGAACAGGGGAAGTTGTGGACATGTTACTAGCGATGACCAAAACATTCTCATAACATTTATATTTCAACGGGAAGGAAGGGAGTCCATGAAATCCAACAACTGCTGTTCAACTGGGCAGTGATTTAATGATGTCAGAAGCCACACTTGAGGCCGTTTGTCTAAGAAAATGACCTCCACTAAGCCCAAGGCTTTCACTGGCCACATTTAAAGCCCAATTCCATGAGAGCGTACCTTCCTCTCCCCACTGTTGAATACTCCACATCTACCCCTACAACTCCCCTTTACTCACCTGTGAAGGTCTTAAAGAGAACCTGAACTGAAAATAAAAAGTCAAAATAAACATACACAGGTCATATTTAGCTCCCATGTAGTCTGCTCATCAATCTTTTTCTCCTTTCCTGTGTCCTGTTTGTCCACTGTGATCAATGGAATTCTCTGTCCTCCATTTTGAAAATAGCCATTACCCCATAACAGCTTCCTGTTCAGCACACTGTTAAACTGTTATATCACCCACTTGAGCCATACGGAAACATGGACATTACTTTGCACATTCAGTTGTAACTGACAGCAACTGGTATATTTCAGTTCTAACAAATTCTTGTCATAACTGGAAGGGATCACTGTAAGAAGAAAATGGTGAGCTTCTGAGAGGAACTGACAGTGAGGTAAGTATGTAATATTAATTTGCAGCTACATCATGTGTTTATTTTAAATCATTTTTCTCAGTACAGGTTCCCTTTAATCTTTGAGGTCATTTGAACAAATCAAAGATTGATCTATTAACTCCAACACATCCAACTGATACATTTTGGATTGATTTCAGACAGTCTTTCCACTGAAAGTGTGATCAGGTGCTACTGTACATGTTCATCAAATTCGAGCAGCAGTCGTTAGATGGCTGCATAGATTCGTACAGATCAAGAAGTACTAGGATCAGTTCCAAATCAGATATCTCATCAAGATCAAGTAGGACGAGGTGGAACGTCCATCACTTTTCCTAATCAATTACTGATTGGGGGGTTATTATCAGTCACTTAGGGATTAGGGATGAGCGAAAACGTTCTTGTAAAAAGCGAGATTGTCCTGCAATGTGGGGTAGGCAAGAACTGGGTGTGCGCGAGTTAACCACCCTGGCGTTCTGATTAAATCGCCAGGGTGGCTGCGGGAGGGTTTTTTTTAAATAAAAAAAAAACTATTTCATGCAGCCAACTGAAAGTTGGCTGCATGAAAGCCCACTAGAGGGCGCTCCGGAGGCGATCTTCCGATCGCCTCCGGCGCCCAGAATAAACAAGGAAGGCCGCAATGAGCGGCCTTCCTTGTTTTGCTTATATCGTCGCCATAGCGACGAGCGGAGTGACGTCATCGACGTCAGCCGACGTCCTGACGTCAGCCGCCTCCGATCCAGCCCTTAGCGCTGGCCGGAACTGTTTGTTCCGGCTGCGCAGGGCTCAGGCGGCTAGGGGGGCCCTCTTTCGCCGCTGCTCGCGGCGAATCGCCGCAGAGCGGCGGCGATCAGGCAGCACACGCGGCTGGCAAAGTGCCGGCTGCGTGTGCTGCACTTTATTTGATAAAAATCGGCCCAGCAGGGCCTGAGCGGCAGCCTCCGGCGGTGATGGACGAGCTGAGCTCGTCCAGACCGCTCAGGAGGTTAACTAACCTACGCCCCCACCTCCCTCCCGATGCATTCTATGCTGCGTTCCATTTTCTTACACTTCCCCATTCAGAGCGGAAGTTCTGGCTTAGAAGGCAGAAGTGTAAGAACATGAAATGCAGCAAAGACAGAATGGGACTCGTAGCTGGAATGCAATGTAATGTGGAGGGCCCCCACATGATTGGGTAACTGCCCCGGGGAGGAAAGGGTTAAAGTCTGCAGGGGAAAGGGCTCTGTTCCCAGGCTTTGGGGAAGAGGCAGGATTAAGGGGAGGGGAATTTTAAAAAAAGGGGGAGGGATTGGATAGGCAGCAGGCTCGAGGTGTGATAGCTCCCGCCCTATTTTTCTAGTTATTTTGTCTGATTGTGATTATATTCGTCATAGCAGCAGGAGGGGAGGGGGGTCCCGAAGTTCGGTGATGTGTGGTTGGTGGATTTGCCGTGGGGCAAATCCAGGTGGTCATGGTTATATCATTAAAGGTAGTTTATGTGGGCATGCAGTTGTCCCCGAGCTGGTGAACGTGGCTGGGGGCCGGTTACAATGCTGCTTGCCAGGCTCACAGCCACGGTAACTTATTCGGTGCCTCCAGACCCCTCTACCCCAGGTCTCTGAAAAGTTCTGGATTGGTTGTTTATGGTTATCTAAATGATATGTTCAGGGCCGGTTTAAGCAACAATGGGGCCCCAGGGCAAAATAAACCTGCCCCCCCCCCCCCCAACATATACCCCGGAACAAAAATCAGCAGTAGGGGACCTTTTTTGCAGCTGGTATAGTCAGGGTGTGAAGTCCCAATTGGTCAGAGCTCCACATTCTGGCTATCCCAGCCTGCATGGGGGACAAGGGGTTAAAAAGTTTCAGGAGGGGGGACCCCACATAATTAAAAAAAAAAAAAAAAATTCCCACACTCTAAACATAAAAAAAAAATTGGGAAAATAGGAAAAAATGCCAGGGATCTTCATACAGCCATATTGCGGCTGTATAGCGATCCCTGGCCAAAGCGCTGCGGCTGCGTATAGACCCCCTGGAAACCCCGTCAGGAAATTTATTGCGCTTTCGTTTGATGCATGTAAAATTACACTACAGTTAGGTTTGCTACTAAAAGTGACATTTACCGCATTTAAAACTATACTTTTTTCTCGATTTTCTCAAAAACTATAAGGTCTTTTTGAAAAATTGTTTTTTCTTCTTATTCCTAATGATCTCCTTAAGATATCCTGCAAATTTAGGGTTTCTAGCATTTAGGGTGGATTTAAATTAAAGTCGGCAGGATTTTAAATGTGTTTGTTTGTGTTTTTTCCTTTGAAACTTTAAAACCGATTTTCTCAAAAACTATAAGGCCGATTTGAAAAAAAATGTTTTCCTCTTGTAGCCACTGGGGGCCCCTACAAGCTCTGGGGCCCTGGGGCAGCTGCCTCCTTTGCCTTAATGGTAGTGCCGGCCCTGGATATGTTTTTGGATCAATGTTAATTTGGTTAAAATAAAGATGGGCTGCTTTGGCCTTAAATTATTCCAAATTTGCCAAGTAGTCTGTGTGTTATATTCTGGCGTTAAGTATGGGTGTCTTGGTAACCATTATACATTTTATTACCGTATATACTCGCAAGCAAGCCGACCCGCATGTAAGCCGACCCCCCCACTTTTACCCCAAAAAACAGGAAAAAATGATTGACCCTCATGTAAGCCGGGGTAGGAAACGCTGGCCGCGTGATCCCCCCAGTATGTCCCAGTATAGCTAGTATAGTGCCCAGTATAGGTAGGTAGTGCATAGTATAGCAAGTAAAATGCCCCAGTATAGCTAGTATAGTGCTCATTATAGCTAGTATAGTGCTCAGTATAGCTAGTATAGTGCTCATTATAGCTAGTGAAGTGCCCCAGTTTAGCTAGTATAGTGCTCAGTATAGGTAGGTAGTACTCAGTATAGCTAGTAAAATGCCCCAGTATAGCTAGTATAGTGCTCAGTATAGCTAGTATAGTGCTCAGTATAGCTAGTGAAGTGCCCCAGTATAGCTAGTATAGTGCTCAGTATAGTTAGTATAGTGCCCCCAGTATAGCTAGTATAGTGCCCCCAGTATAGCTAGTATAGTGCCCCCAGTATAGCTAGTATAGTGCCCCCAGTATAGCTAGTATAGTGCCCCATTATAGCTAGTATAGTGCCCCATTATAGCTAGTATAGTGCCCCAGTATAGCTAGTATAGTGCCCCCAGTATAGCTAGTATAGTGCCCCCAGTATAGCTAGTATAGTGCCCCCAGTATAGCTAGTATAGTGCCCCCAGTATAGCTAGTATAGTGCCCCCAGTATAGCTAGTATAGTGCCCCATTATAGCTAGTATAGTGCCCCCAGTATAGCTAGTATAGTGCCCCATTATAGCTAGTATAGTGCCCCCAGTATAGCTAGTATAGTGCCCCCAGTATAGCTAGTATAGTGCCCCCAGTATAGCTAGTATAGTGCCCCCAGTATAGCTAGTATAGTGCCCCCAGTATAGCTAGTATAGTGCCCCCAGTATAGCTAGTATAGTGCCCCCAGTATAGCTAGTATAGTGCCCCATTATAGCTAGTATAGTGCCCCCAGTATAGCTAGTATAGTGCCCCATTATAGCTAGTATAGTGCCCCCAGTATAGCTAGTATAGTGCCCCCAGTATAGCTAGTATAGTGCCCCATTATAGCTAGTATAGTGCCCCCAGTATAGCTAGTATAGTGCCCCATTATAGCTAGTATAGTGCCCCATATAGCTAGCATAATGCCCCAGTATGGGTGGGTAGGTGCTGTCCCTCCCCGCTCCCCCTGCGGCCGCCGCTGCTGCTATTACCTCAGGCGGCGCCG
This sequence comes from Hyperolius riggenbachi, assembly GCF_040937935.1. NCBI lineage: Eukaryota > Metazoa > Chordata > Amphibia > Anura > Hyperoliidae > Hyperolius > Hyperolius riggenbachi. The sequence continues at coordinate 12,470,567 of NC_090657.1, read as the reverse complement.
CTTCCTCTATCCCCGTCCTCCTCCGGAAGTAACTCATTCACAGCAGCGCGCCTCTCGCTGCTGTGATGACGAGGAAACCATAGAGAGCGGCTTCCTGTAGCGTGATGCCGTTACTATGGGAACCGCTCTCTATGGTTTCCTGCGTCATCACAGCAGCGGGGGGCGCGCTGCTGTGAATTAGAGATGGGAAGTTCGGATCTTTTCAATGATCCGGATGATTCGAATCGGATCATTGAAGAGATCCGGATCTTTGATCCGAATCTCGGATCATTTTACTACCGGAAGCATTCGGGGGTGAAATGAACAGCAGGACAGGTCTGTGGACAGGAGAAGGGGAGGGAGTGGACACACAGAGAAGGGGAGAAGATGGACAGAGGGCAGGGAGTGGACAGAGAAGGGAGGAGGGACGAGCAGAGAGCAGAAATGTTTGCACGTAATACCCACATGCTAAAGTCATATACTTTACATATATTTCACCTATATGTTCATCTGTACACTTTGAAAGAAAAGGTCGCACTGTCGCACAGTGAAAGAAAGCATTCCCAGAAGATAAGTGCAGCTGTTTAGTGCTGAGTGCAGGAGGATTATATTGCCTTTCAATCACACTGTCTGCAAAGTTACTGAGCTGTGCTGAGCCAAAAGCTTCCCATGTGTTCAGTGTGCAGCACTACGGAACAGACAGCCTATAATGGGCAGCACGTTATAGCCAGTATGTGTGCTCTACACATATCTGGCAGTGGCACCCATGTCCCCTCTCTCTCATCTACCTGTCTCCCTGCAAGGCTGCCTCCCATACAACAGAGCGATCCATCTCAGCTCTGCTTCCAGGACCCCGCTGCCCGCTGAGAGGGGGCGTGTCGCTCCTGGCCCCGACCCTTTTACGATCCGAATCACTCATTTTGATGATTCGGATTATCGACTCATAAAATAGATTCGGATCAAAGATCCGAATCGTTCATGATCCGGACAACACTACTGTGAATGAGTTACCGGAGGAGGACGGGGATAGAGGCAGCGGCGCCGCCTAAGGTAATAGCAGCGGTGGCCGCGGGGGGAGCGGGGAGGGACAGCACCTATCCACCCACCCACACATGACTCGCAAGCAAGCCGACCCCCCAACTTTTGGCCCACTTTTGGGGGGTCAAAAATTCGGCTTGCTTGCGAGTATATACGGTAATCATGTTACTTTTATCACTGTCATTACCAATTCTATAATTTGTATTTTGTCACTAATTATGTATCTTGTATATTGGTGTACACCATTGTCTGTATTATTATGTACCCCATGTTTGTTTCTTACTTTGTACAGCGCCACGGAATATGTTGGCGCTTTATAAATCAATAATAATAATAATAATTGTGGGTGGGTAACCGGGGCATTAGTCTCTACCATTATCATGCATCGGAAGGGACGATCTTGATTTTTGCAATGTTATTGATGTATGGTTTTTGGTTATCAGTCACTTGTGGGATTGGGACGTTATCGACCTATGTATGGCCAGCTTTGCTGTAACAAGGAAAGATCAGTTTACTCTATTCTTATACCAACCTTTTTTTAATACAGTTCACAGAGCACAGCCCAACCCCAACCAGATGATTGCCAGACTGCCTATCCTGAAGCTGGACTCTTCAATTACCTTAATGAATGGTTTCCTCCAAGCAAGGCTTAATTCCCTTTCAAGTCTTAATTAGTGGTCAGCAGAAAGCAGAGGTTAATCTCTTTCCTATGCAAGATCAGAGCAGCAGACATGGTTCAGCTGAATTCTCAAAGCCATAAGTCAAAATACAACAATGAAATGTTTGAAAACGTTCTACAAACAGGCTAAAGGAATTTTACAACTTAAAGAGACTCCGTAACAAAAATTGCATCCTGTTTTTTATCATCCTACAAGTTCCAAAAGCTATTCTAATGTGTTCTGGCTTACTGCAGCACTTTCTGCTATCACAGTCTCTGTAATAAATCAACTTATCTCTCTCTTGTCAGACTTGTCAGCCTGTTTCTGGAAGGCTGCCAAGTTCTTCAGTGTTGTGGTTCTGTGATGCATCTACCCCTCCAGGCCCTTCTCTGCACACTGCCTGTGTATTATTTAGATTAGTGCAGCTTCTCTCTGCTCTCTTATCTTTTACAAGCTGGATAAATCCTCCTCTGAGCTGGCTGGGCTTTCACATACTGAGGAATTACATACAGGCACAGCTGTCTGCACTCTGCAGGAAGAAACAGCCTGACACTTCAGTGGAAGATAGCTGCAAGGGGAAAGAAACACACAAATGATCTCTTGAGATTCAAAAGGAAGGATGTATACAGCCTGCTTGTGTATGAATGTATTTTCTATGTGTGGACATACTGTACATCAACCTACTTCCTGTTTTGGTGGCCATTTTGTTTGTTTATAAACAAACTTTTTAAAACTGTTTTTAACCACTTTTAATGCGGCGAGGAGCGGCGAAATTGTGACAGAGGGTAATAGGAGATGTCCCCTAACGCACTGGTATGTTTACTTTTGTGCGATTTTAACAATACAGATTCTCTTTAAGCTGGCAATTCCTTTCTGAAATAGAATCGATTCAGACTGAATTCATTCTTACAGGCCCATACACAGGTCGGATTTTTCCGAACGACGGGTCGTTTGAACGTCCCGTCGTTCAGTCGTTCGCACGCCAAATCGGGCGTGTGTACAGACTGTCATTCAGGTGATAAGACTGATTTTGAGCGATCCGCCCGGCGGATCGCTCAAGACCAGTCTTATCACCCGAACGACAGTCTGTACACAAGCCCGATTTGGCGTGCGGATGGCTGGACGACGGGACATTCAAACGACCCGTCGTTCGGAAAAATCCGACGTGTGTATGGGCCTTAAAGGAAAGGTTCAGGGAGGGGATTAAAAAAATAAAAATAAATTTCCACTTACCTGGGGCTTCCTGCAGCCCGTGGCAGGCAGGAGGTGCCCTCGCCGCCGCTCCGCAGGCTCCCGGTGGTCTCCGGTGCCCGACCCGACCTGGCCAGGCCGGCTGCCAGGTCGGGCTCTTCTGCGCTCCATTTCCTGGGACTTCTGCATGCATTATTTAAAAACTATAATGGCCGAAAACTGAAAAATAATTAATTTTTTTCCCACATTTTTCCTATTTTCCCATTAAAACACATTTAGAATAAAATAATTCTTGGCATAATGTCCCACCTAAAGAAAGCCTAATTGGTAGTGGAAAAAACAAGATATAGATCGTTTAATTGTGATAAGTAATGATAAAGTTATAGACGAATGAATGGAAGGAGCGCTGAAAGATGAAAATTGCTCTGGTGGTCAGGGGGTAAACCCCCTCAGTGGTGAAGTGGTTAATACACACTGCAAATCAATTTCCAATAGATTCTAGCAGCGAATCAATTGAAAAATCAATCGGACCACAGGGTTGCGCTGTCTGATGTAGTGCAACGCTATGGACCATCGATCTACCAATGCTCTTGCCCCACCCCCGATCGACCTGAAATTTTCATCTTGTCCAATCGATACTTTGGTTGATTTTTGGTCAAAATTGATTACAAATCTATCAATCTGACATTTTGAGGAATCAATTCCAATCAGATTATTATTATTATTATTTAGTATTTATAAAGCGCCGACATCTTCCGCAGCGCTGTGCAGAGTATATTCAGTTAACTGTCCCTCAGAGGGGCTCACAATCTAATCTCTACCATAGTCATATGTCTATGTATGTATTGTGTAATGCATGTATCATAGTCTTGGGCCAATTTAGGGGGAAGTCAATTAACTTATCTGTATGTTTTTGGGGTGTGGGAGGAGACCGAAATGCCCAGAGGAAACCCACACAGACACGGGGAGAACATACAAACTCCTTGCAAATGTTGACCTGGCAGGGATTCGAACCGGGGACCCAGTGCTGCAAGGCAAGAGCGCTAATAACTACGCCACCGTGCGTGCGAATCAAATCCGCCAGGAATCGAATGGGAAAATCGATGAGTGTATGGGCACCTGTAGGCCTTCACTATACCACTATCATTTGAAGACTTGGTTCAGGCTTATGGGTTTTTCAAAACTTATCATGTGGAATGTATTGCAATTTGCAATGCACTTTTGTGTCATTTTTTTGCATTATTGACTTTTTATTGCCTAGCTTGTTGGGTTTGCAATTTTTTGTGAATATCAAACTGTATAGCAGTCTGTGAACTGTGCAAAGTCCTACCCTTATCCCATCATCCCCTACATGATGTAGTAGCAGTAGGGTATTGTACCGTGTTAGCCATCATTAAAGCAAGACGTTTTTTAATCAGGATGATACCATTTATTGGCTAACTAAAAAGAATAAGAATAAGCAAGCTTTCGGCCTTGCAGCCTTCGTCGGGCTTAAATAGTGTTTAAGCCCAGCGAAGGCAGCAAAGCCGAAAGCTTGCTTATTCTTATTATTTTTAGTTAGGAAATATGGTATCATCCTGATTAAAAAAAACGTCTTGCTGCATGATGTAGTGAGACACGCCCTGGATGGGACACAAGCCAGTATTTTTCTCGGAACGCTGACCACTTCTTCCCTGTGCTCTGGGTCATGTGACAGACTTTTCCAAAGGAAAATTCTCTGGAACAGCTGAAACAAAAATTTGCCAGTAGTGTCATGGTCCCCTATTCAAACTTACTAACAGTGAAAAATCAGACAGCGTGAACTAGGGCTAAAAATGATGCCTATTTGGCCACACCCACAATCTGCAGGGAAAAAAACTAAAAAACTAAAAATACACAAGGGATGAAGCAGTAACATTCCCGTGAGCTTAGGGTACCTTGTACTTCCAGCAGCGCAGAGTTGTGTCTCACCTGGGGGCAGGTGCAATGACATTCCTTTGTATCTGATGTAGCCATAATCAGTTTAGTTGTCATAAGGTGTCCACATGTCTAGAGATGATGGGCAGATTCAGCCAAAAGACAGATCTCTCTCTGAATCTGATCAAAGAGAAAGCGGTCAGCTGCCCATACACTGCAGACCGATAACTGATCGACTTCAGCATGAAATCTTTGACGCCACATGACGCTGCCTCGCCACCCCCAAGTTTATCCCTCCAAATGTTGTACGTACTCCCCCACTGACTGTGCATTTATACTGTACCTCTCATGCCATACTGTGCCATTGTACTGCACTGTGTCCAGTGCCAGCATATGTGGGGCGCATGTGTGATGTCATACACGTGTCCCATGTGCTATATATATGACGTAATTCCCGGCATGGACCACGCTCGCGCCACGATGCATGCCTGGGAATGTAGTAAGAGAAAACTTGTCACCACACAGTGAGAGAGTTATCTTATCTCTTCATTCCTTAAGTTACCTCCTCTGTAGTTATTTTCACACGCAGTTAATTAACAGCCTGTCTTTACCTTTAGAATTCTAGTTATTTTAAAGTGTAACTGTCGGGCATAAAATCAAAAATCAATTCTTTATTTTTATCTGGAAAACATGTAATAAGGATGCTAACCAGGCAATCCAAAAGTTAAAATCTCTATTACTTTTCTTGTTTATAAATGATCATTCCCCAGTTTACCTGACTCTTATTTGGTACGTTGCCACACAAAGGAAGTTGCAGGGCATGCTGGGTTGTCTTTTTTTGCTTTTGTACATTAGTTAAGTCTGAGGGGAAATAAAGAAGCAAACAAAGACAACCCAGCATGCCCTGCAACTTCCTTTGTGCGGCAACGTACCAAATAAGAGTCAGGTAAACTGGGGAATGATCATTTACAAACAAGAAAAGTAATAGAGATTTTAACTTTTTGATTGCCTGGTTAGCATCCTTATTACTTGTTTACCAGATAAAAATAAATAATTGATTTTTTATTTTATACCCGACAGTTACTCTTTAAGGATTGAAGAGTTAACTTAAAGATAGAAGAGTTAACTTTAGCTTTGCCTGAGGTAAAATGTTTCCTGAATACTAGACAAGACAAGACAAATAACATTTATATTGCGCTTTTCTCCTTGCGGACTCAAAGCGCCAGAGCTGCAGCCACTAGGGCGCGCTCTATTGGCAGTAGCAGTGTAAGGGAGACTTGCCAAAGGTCTCCTACTGAATAGATGCTGGCTTACTGAACAGGCAGAGCCGAGATTCGAACCCAGGTCTCCTGTGTCAGAGGCAGAGCCCTTAACCATTACACCATCAACCAACTACATGCCTTATCACCATGGTGATCACTCTAGAAACGTTATTAAAGACAGGAGATAAGCTTAGTGAATTGAGGCCAATATCAGCTATACAAACCCCCTGATGATCTATTCCAGAAAAGGTAAAGATTTCTCATGGGAAAGGGGTGCTTAAGCTTCGGATTGGGATGAAGTACAATCCTTGGTTACAGTTCGCTAACCACATAGCAACTGTCGGGAAGGAATTTTTTCCCTTTTGGGGCTAATTGGACCATGCCTTGTAAGGGATTTCCACCTTCCTCTGGATCAGCAGGGATATGTGAGGGTGCAGGCTGGTGATGTGACTTCCTCTGGATCAGCAGGGATATGTGAGGGTGCAGGCTGGTGATGTGCCTTCCTCTGGATCAGCAGAGATATGTGAGGGAGCAGGCTGGTGTTGTGCCTTCCTCTGGATCAGCAGGGATATGTGAGGGTGCAGGCTGGTGTTGTGCCTTCCTCTGGATCAGCAGGGATATGTGAGGGAGCAGGCTGGTGTTGTACCTTCCTCTGGATCAGCAGGGATATGTGAGGGTGCAGGCTGGTGTTGTGCCTTCCTCTGGATCAGCAGGGATATGTGAGGGAGCAGGCTGGTGTTGTGCCTTCCTCTGGATCAGCAGGGATGTGTGAGGGAGCAGGCTGGTGTTGTGCCTTCCTCTGGATCAGCAGGGATATGTGAGGGGGCAGGCTGGTGTTGTACCTTCCTCTGGATCAGCAGGGATATGTGAGGGTGCAGGTTGGTGTTGTGCCTTCCTCTGGATCAGCAGGGATATGTGAGGGAGCAGGCTGGTGGTGTGCCTTCCTCTGGATCAGCAGGGATATGTGAGGGTGCAGGCTGGTGTTGTGCCTTCCTCTGGATCAGCAGGGATATGTGAGGGAGCAGGCTGGTGGTGTGCCTTCCTCTGGATCAGCAGGGATATGTGAGGGTGCAGGCTGGTGTTGTGCCTTCCTCTGGATCAGCAGGGATATGTGAGGGAGCAGGCTGGTGTTGTGCCTTCCTCTGGATCAGCAGGGATATGTGAGGGTGCAGGCTGGTGTTGTGCCTTCCTCTGGATCAGCAGGGGTATGTGAGGGAGCAGGCTGGTGTTGAGCCTTCCTCTGGATCAGCAGGGATATGTGAGGGTGCAGGCTGGTGTTGAGCCTTCCTCTGGATCAGCAGGGATATGTGAGGGAGCAGGCTGGTGTTGAGCCTTCCTCTGGATCAGCAGGGATATTGAGGGAGCAGGCTGGTGTTGTACCTTCCTCTGGATCAGCAGGGATATGTGAGGGTGCAGGCTGGTGTTGTGCCTTCCTCTGGATCAGCAGAGATATGTGAGGGAGCAGGCTGGTGTTGTACTTTGTTGTCTGGTTGAACTCGATGGACGCATGTCTTTTTTCAACCCAAATAGCTATGTAACTATGTATTGCACAATCATTCGCTATATTTGCTAAACAAAAATTTTCACTATGGTAGGTTTTACCCATGTGTATTACTTAAAAACGACAGGATCTGAATTGCAGTTTACATATTATTTTTTTTTGCACAGGACATCAATAAAAATGTTATGAGGGCAATCTCATGCTTTCTAAATTTATGAACCATATCTCCAGACATCCACTTCATTCTGTTACTTAATCACACAACCGTTTCAAGTTTAATTCAAGCACAAAGACAGTTCCCACAATCCTTTTCATACACAGCTTCCTCCGAGTCTCTGTAATTAAAGATCGGTTTAAGTAAGGGTCTGGTTAAGGCTTCTGAAGGACCACCAAGAAAGATCTTGATGTTCTTCTGACCTCAGAAGCCACCAGAGTGCCTGATAGACCACATGTTTGGAACTCAAGACTCCTGGTCCTGCTGTGGAGTCATGGCTAAGGGGGCTTTGAGCCGTGTGCCAGCCACTTCACTTACTATGCTAGGGCTGTTACCCACCACATTAAATACCTTCTGGTGGAGAGAGGGAGTGTTTCAAGGATTAACCTTTTCTGTACATATACAGTATCTACAGACCTTTGTACTGATCTCATGATGTACGCCATCATTTCCTATGAAATAGCACCGTATGTTCTGAGGTCTTTCAAGTCACCTGGAAAATTCTGGAAACATCAAGTCGCCTTTGACCCACGTAACTCAAACACAGAGGTGTGAACTTGACGGCAACATATTCCTCCGCCTATTCCAGCACCTATAGGAAAGGTCACATTGTAATGGTTGGCAGCGAAATAACCATCTTCATAAATAGTATTTCTCACTTGTTCCATATGCAAATGCCACCAAACGTTCCAGTTCACGGAAAAAGTAGAAAACTTTGCTTTTAGCCAAGGCGTCCACCTAAAGCAGAGATGACCAGGTTTTTCTACATGATTTTGTTTTAAAGGGAAGGTTCAAGCAAAATAAAAAAATGAGTTTCACTTACCTGTGGCTTCTACCAGCCCCATGCAGCCATCCTGTGCCCTCGTAGTCACTCACTGCTGCTCCAGTCCCCCGCCGCCAGCTAGTTCTGCTTCTACCAGCCCCATGCAGCCATCCTGTGCCCTCGTAGTCACTCACTGCTGCTCCAGTCCCCCGCTGCCAGCTAGTTCTGCTTCTACCAGCCCCATGCAGCCATCCTGTGCCCTCGTAGTCACTCACTGCTGCTCCAGTCCCCCGCTGGCAGCTTGCCGACCTCGGTACATTTTTACGCATTCCCGCTCGTGCAGGAACAGTAACACATACATTTTTACGCGTTAGTGGTTCCATTCGTAAATTTTTACGCATTGAACCAGTAACACGTAAAAATGTATGTGTTAATGTTCCTGCACTAGCCCCCAACAGATACCCCAGAACAAAAATCGGCATTAAGGGACCTTTTTCGCAGCTGTTATAGTCAGGGTGTGAAGCCCCAATCGGTTGGACTCCACATTCTGGCTACCCCAGCCTGCATGGGGGACAAGGGGTTAAAAAGTTTCAGGAGGGGGACCCCACATAATTTTATTTTTTTTAAATTCCCACACTCTAAACATAAAAAAAAAATGGGAAAACAGGAAAAAATGCCAGGGATCTTCATACAGCCATATTGCGGCTGTATAGCGATCCCTGGACAAAGCGCTGCGGCTGCATATGGACCCGCTGGAAACCCCGTCAGGAAATTTATTGCGCTTTCTTTTGATGTATGTAAAATTACACTACCGTTAGGTTTGCTACTAAAAGTGACATTTACCGCATTTAAAAGTATACTTTTTTCCTTCAAAACTTTAAAATCGATTTTCTACAAGGTCTTTTTGAAAGATCGTTTTTTCCTTTTATTCCCAATGATCTCCTTAACATATTCTGCAAATTTAGGGTTTCTAGCATTTAAGGTGAATTTGCTATTAACCATTAAATTCGGCAGGTTTTTAAATGTGTATTTTTTTTCCTTTGAAACTTTAAAATCGATTTTCTCAAAAACTATAAGGTCGATTTGAATTTTTTTTTCCTCTTGTAGCCACTGGGGGCCCCTACAAGCTCTGGGGCCCTGGGGCAGTTGCCTCCTTTGCCTCTATGGTAGCGCCGGCCCTGTACTGCATGTAAAGAAGCAACTCTACTTTTAGTTTAGTACAGACAGAACAGAAGTACGATACTTTTAATAAAGTGCAAAATGTGCAGTCACATGACCTCATCTGCTCACCGCCTCCACCTCCTGGACATCTCCATAACAGTATAGCTGTGGAGACACATCCAAAGCTTTCCAATTTAATGAAAACTTTATAGAACCAATGTAACTTTGCTCTGATTTGGCAGCACTTATCTGAAACATGATTGGTTGGTTGCCACTGTTTGTTGTACTTTGCACTGCTCTGCGTCTTTATTTGGCTTTCTGCCAGGAGTGGAGAGACAGGATTAAGAAGTATTTAAAGAAAACACAACATATCAAACATGAAGCCGTCATTTACTGCAGTACATGTGTACATCTAATCCAAGGTGGAGCACTGAGTAAGACCTGGAGATCTTCGGACACTGAGCTGGACAGTCTGGTGTGACTGGTTCTCTGCAAATGCTTGCCTGCTGTCTCTGGCGATGGGATCTTCTTATTAATCTTATTCAATGTATAAGTGTACTTGTTGTAGCTATGTTATGATGTTATATATAGATGCTTTTTTCTAATGTGAATACTTTCTAAGGTGTATACTCACCTATGCTTCCCTGCTGTATGGCATTCTTTAAAGTGGATCTGAGATGAACTTTTACTCATTGCATAATTGTGTTCCTTTCCTATAGTTTATTGGGCATTCCTCAAGCCAAATACTTTTTTTTGTTATGTTTTAATACTCTAATTCCCTATAAACTAAACAAGCCTTGCCCACAGCTTTTCAGAGAGCCTTGGAATTTTCAGACAGTAGCAAGGGCTCATGGGAGCTCAGTCTGGGCAGGAGGAGGGAGGAGGGAGAGGTATTACTAGCCAGAGATTTCAGAGGCAGAGGGGAGGAGGAGGGGGGATTAGGTTTTTTCACAGGCTGAGAGCTGAAGATGCAGATACGCTTGCCTGTGTGTAATGTTTACAAACAACATGGCTGCCCTCATTGTATCACAGGAAGTAATTATCATATTTTATTGAAGCTGTTTGCAGCTAGATTTGCTGTGTAAACTATCTAAACTTTAGATAAGATATATAGACAAGTTACTTGTTATAGTTAGTTTTTCATCTCGGATCCACTTTAAGGAGTCTGCAAGGTGGTACAAGTTGGATTTTGATTCCAACTGGGGACTGCAAAAGCCAGACAGCTTTATCTACATTTGTAGGCCTCCTTATCTTTGGAGCCCTTATTATTGCATATTTTTGTAGTGCTGACATCTTCCAGATGTACATAGTACATAATCATTTCACTAAAGGTCCATACAGATGCTATACAAAAGTCACTGCAAACAAACGACTAACATCGCACAATTGACTTTACTGGCGACAACGACAAACGATGAGTCTTTCCAATGGCATTGTCCACAGGCTCATATTGCAAATAACCTATGCATTTAAATACTGTGCACACAAGCGAAAGCAACATTACACATGACCTGTGCGCATTTTGTAGAACAATTGTTTAACATTGTACACACGTGGCCGACTGGACGATACCTGCCAGCAGTAGAGATGTCATCACCATGTGATAAATGTGAGAATGTAAATCAGGGAGAGGAAAGATTTTACAATGGGCAAACACTGACTAAATCATTTTAATATTGGTAAAAAAATTAAGCCATTTTCCATGCTGCATAAAATTTACACACAACATTTGTATAATCCTCAGAACTATTTGCATCTGAAGAGAGAGGTATATGGAGGCTGCCATGTTTATTTCCTTTTAAGCAATACCAGTTGCCTGGCAGCACTGCTGATCCTCTGCCTCTAATACTATTAGCCATAGCCCCTGAACAAGCATGCAGCAGATCAGGTGTTTCAGACTTTAAAGTGAGATCTGACAAGACTAGCTGCATGCTTGTTTCTGGTGTTATTCAGATACTACTGCAGAGAAATAGACCAGCAGGGCTGCCAGGCAACTGGCATTGATTAAAAGGTAATAAATATGGCAGCCTCCGTATACCTCTTACTTCAGTTCCCCTTTAACTAGAGATTACACCGCTGGTTAATATGAAAGGAGTCAGGGGCCCCAGTGCGAGTTTAAGATGGGGCCCCAAAGCACTTTATTGGTATGGAGCCCCCAAACCTTCCAAGAACGTCTTAAGTATAAAAGGTGCAATCAGAGGAGGGAAACCATTTGTTTGTCAGGGCGCAGTGTAGGAGGGGGCACAGAATTCATTCAGCTGTCATTCCTAATTGTGTTTGAAGCAGAAAGTAATAAGAAAAGGGGATACATTCCAGTGACTGCAAGCCATATAACTAGATATTAAGGTGTTGGGGAGGTTGTGGGCCCTGTGGCGCCTCTTAGTCTAATAGCAATCAGTGTGTGACGGCTGGGGTGGCAGGGATGGAGGGGCGCACTTTGGTGTCTCAGCCTTGGGTGCTGGAGGACCTTGTCCCGGCTCTGGCTGGGGGGACTCATATGTTGGGATTACGCCCTAGTCAGTTTTCCATTAGGTTGCCTGTTATTTGGCAAGTATAGCTCACACTCAATTATGTACAGGAAACCAAAGATGTATAAATCTACACAATAATTCATTCAACTTTGATGTCTTTTATTTTGCTGACCATTACATTTCCTAACTTTGTAGGCCAGCATCCTCCATGACAGTCTAATCCTTAAATTTGTATTACATTTGCATACAGCTATCCATTACTGCAATGACTACCCCATCCACTAGTGTAGCTAAAGAGCTGTGGACCCGAATGCAAATTTTGTAATGGCCACTCCCTCAAGCTCTCTATACATAATAATTGATATGAAGCATCAGAACCTGCCAAAGACAGCTGCAGTGTCAGAGAGGTGTAAGCAGGGAGAGGGGACAGTTAGTTAATGATGACCACTGTTCAAAGGACATATAGAGGTGATTATTATTTCAAGCTACTGTAGTGTTGAGTCCAAATTTTCATAATTTCGTGTTTACTTAATTACCGATGCGAATTTAGCCACTATGACACGAATTTGTAATTGCATAATTGCCATAGAAACCGTAATTCTGAATTCCGTAAGCAAAATTTAAGTTTTGTAATTTCGCATTTCGGTGCAAATTCGTGTTTAATGCGAAATTTTGTAATGTCATGTTTTCTATAGAAACAAAGTTATTTTAATTACGAAAATGTATGTAATTTCGTTTCTAATACTAAATATGCACATCTAGGTAATGACTAAACTCAGGAAAGTCACTCATTAATTGCAATTACTGATAAATTTAATGCAAAGGCCCCTGCACGTGCTGTCGCTTTAAATGTATCAGGAGGCTCTACCTGCAGCCGCTTCTAAGACAGGTGCTCTTTGCCATGGTGCACTTAGCTGTCATGTTGAGACACTTGGTTTTGGGCCTCGCAATATCTGATAATACAAAGGTACCTGCAAGTGCTGTCTCTTTAAATGTCAGAATCAGAAGGCTCTGGACTGGAATAAAATTTCGAGAACAGACGAATTTCCGTGTTAAACACGAAATTCTGATTTGTTTGTGTTACATAAATGATCGTAATTACGAAAAATGATCGTAATTACGAAATTCCCCATAAACACAAAATCTTGCGTAATTTCGTGAAATTTGTGAAATTTGAATTATGGCCATAATTCCCAGCATAACACCAATAAAGTGCTAATACAGCAGCTGATGGAGAGCCCTTGGTGGGCCCTCTGGTCCAAGGGTCTTAGAGTGGTCACTACCTCTACATCCTCTATTGCTACACCCAGGGGCGTAACTAGACTTAATAGGGCCCCCCTGCAAAAATGATAGCATGGGGCCCCTTTGGTCCCCAAACCTCATGCAGGTCATGTGATCTGGAGCTGGCGAATGGCAGCAGAGAGTGTTCTGCTGTGAAACAGCATCTGGAAGCAGGAAAAAAAATCACAGACACTCCTGCTACTCTCTACTCTGCATGGCGGAAGGAGGTGGCAGGGATGTTTTTTGTTAGCAAACGGGGAGGTGTTATTGCTAATTGGCTGCACTTGAAGTTGGGGAGAGGGAGGAGGAGGGGCCACCAAAGCCTCTGGGCCCCTCTGCGATGGCAGGGGTCGCAGGGGTGATTGCTACGCCCATGGCTACACCATTGACCCCATTCTTTCCCAAGCGCTACTGCAGGAAAATCAATGACCATTACTTGTATCTCACCATAAAACCATATAGAGGTAGCCTGTCTTTCAGCAACCCAAAAGACTTGATTTAGCACTTGTCTCTCTTGATCCTCATTTTTCCTCCACTCTGAATGGATTAGACCAAGAAAGTCTACCCCTCCTAAGGAATCCTTCATTTTTCCTCTTCCCAGCCTGCAGCTAAGCCCAAAGTACCTGCGAGAGAACAAAGCCCAGGCAGCTAGTATACCAATTAGTGTAAGACCTGACTCGACATAACTATTACTTAGCTCATTTCCTGTCTCCTGATATAGTGTAAACTCCAATTGGCGTCATTGATTATAATTCCTGCTACGCCATGTAACATCTTGTCGCAGCTTCATACATTAAGCCACATGAATGATTTCACTAATAACTATTGCTAATACATTGACACACTGAAGAAAATGACTTTGTTCGCCCATCCGTCCCACAGATCCAGCGCAGGTTCTCACACATTAAGCTCATTACGGCACTGGGAATGTCTCCCCTGATCCTTTTAATCTTTGGGTTTTATTTTTCAAAGGATTAGGTGGTGCTCCTCGATTGCAAAATTGGCCACTTCTTGCGGATTAGAGGCGATTTTCTCTGTCACCGAGGAACACAAGCCAGAGTCATCGTAGATCAATGCCCCGCATTCATGAAAAGGTTCCATCGAAATGTGTGAATGGAAATAGCTTCATAACATGGCAGTAGAGAATACGGTGGAAGGTGAGATACATGTAGAGATCGTGGTAGAGAAATCTTGAATACCAGATGCTATTTCTTGGATGTTTGAGCCACTGGGCGGCCACAGACATGCATACAGGGCCAGATTTGCACTTTTTACCACCCAAGGCCACCATCGCCAGTGGCTCCCTGACAAACAGCAATCCCCCTACCATAGACACACTTATATTGGTCCCAGTAATTCATGCTTATTAACGATGCAATTTTACTGAACGATCAACCGTCTGGATTGGACAGTATTGATGGACTCAATGCACTACAAATGACCAATTTGTCAATCTTTATTAATCTGTTTTGTGGTTCGATTGCATCTGAAATGTTCAGAATGGTTAACATTTTTATTCCATTTATGGACCAAATCGATGCTTTCTACTTTGATCGGTTGGAACTGGGTGGACTTGCAAAGCGGCCGACGATGATGATGAGTGACAGCTCAGGTTACAGACAATAAGCTGCCCAGGTTTACAGCCCCTTCATCTCGAGACCCAGACATTTGCCTGACTGCTGCAGTTCACGTTTGGCAGCTTGACTGAATGAGAGTCAGCCACCATGCCCCTGTGTCAGCCATGTCATATTGTCATCATCACAAATGCATATTGTATTTACAGAGATTATTTGTAATAAGTACTATGTATGAAATTAAAGGATATCCTAAGTGACATGTGACATGATGAGATAGACATGTGTATGTACAGTGCCTAGCACACAAATAACTATGCTGTGTTCCTTTTTTTCTTTCTCTGCCCGAAAGAGTTAAATATCAGGTATGTAAGTGGCTGACTCAGTCCTGACTCAGACAGGAAGTGACTACAGTGTGACCCCCACTGATAAGAAATTCCAACTATAAAACACTTTCCTAGCAGAAAATGGCTTTTGAGAGCAAGAAAGAGATAAAAAGGGGAATTTCTTATCAGTGAAGGTCACACTGTAGTCACTTCCTGTCTGAGTCAGGACTGAGTCAGCCACTTACATATCTGATTATTTAACTCTTTCAGGCAGAGAAAGAAAAAAAGGAACACAGCCTAGCTATTTGTGTGCTAGGCACTGTACATACACATGTCTATCTCATCATGTCATATGTCACTTCGGGTATCCTTTAAAGATGGCCACTCAAGGTTCAATTTTTCTGGTTTTGATTTCTTTTAAAATGATCAGTTTTTAACATCTCTGTTTTGATTAACGTTCTTCCATACTAATGCAAAATGTATCAAATAAATAACAAAAAGAAAAAGAAAAAAAAAATTGTCCAGAATCTTTTGATTGAAATTAGAGTTTTATTTAGTTTTCCTACAATCAACCATTTTATTGAAAAAAGCAATATATTTAGTAATATCATGTGTCGTCACCTTAAAATAAACCTTTACCATTTGCAAGAAAAAAAAAGTGACATACTTAGCTTAGTAGGTGGGTAGCCTTCCTCGATCCTACATGACTCCTCTGCTGCCAGCCAAGACCCTCCATAGCTTCGCGGCTGCGCTTGCAAAGTACATTTTCATGAGATGGAGTTCAAGGACTGGTTTAAATATACAGTATATTATAAAGGTGAAGGAAAGTCTAATAGGAGGAAGTCTTGAAGCTGTGTACAGGAACAAGTAAGGGGAAGGGTGCACACAAATGTAAAATACAGTTTTTCACTATATAAACTATATTTTCGCAAATTTTAATTAAAAATTAATGAGCAGGAATATAATGTTAATTTTAACAAAATGTTTGCAAAAATGCCATATTCTTAAGAACAATAATGCGTGTAGAAACAGTAATGGCTTTTCTTATGGGCGTGTGAAATTAAATGCAAATGAAACTTGGAGGAGGAGGAAACTTGAAGGATGTAAAAAGGGGAAGAGACAATATCTCACCTTAAGGTGTACCTGAGATGAAAACAACAAAAAAGGATTTATACTTACCTGGGATTTCCTCCAGCCCCTGTAGTACGTGGGCTCCCACAGTGTTCATCCGGGACCACTGGCAGACCCAGTAGTAACATCCAATCATCAGTAATCAGTAATACAATATAACAATAGTCCTAGTCTTGTGTGAAATCCCTGGTTTCCTCCCAGATCAAAGCACACCGGATACTAGTCTAAGGTCTGAGCGCTGACACGAGTGTATTCGCAACAGCAGACAAGTTGCAAATGACCAGTGAAGGCTTAAAGGGAACCTAAACTGAGAAGGATGGGTATTTTTCCTTTTAAAATAATACCTGTTGCCTGACTCTCCTGCTGATCCTGTGTTTCTAATACTTTTAGCCACAGCCCCTCAACAAGCATGCCGATCAGGTGCTCTGACTGAAGTCAGACTGGATTTGCTGCATGCTTGTTTCAGGTCTGTGATTCAACACAAGAGGTCAGCAGGACTGACAGGCAACTGGCATTGTTTAAAAGGAAAAATTCATATCCCTCTCAGTTTAGGTTCCCTTTAAGAAGCCGAGGAGATCTCACAGCCGCGCCCTTACCAATCAGCCAATCCGAGCGGCGTGAGTCACCTCTGACGTCAGCCGACCGGCAGGTCAGCTGACGCGCCTTCATCCAGCATAAAGGTCCTGTCTCCGCCCGCGCCCGCGCGATACAGCGACCCTATGAGCACGAGACAGTACCGTTCCCGGCGTGCTAGACGCCGACGGAACGGATGAGGCCTGAGAACAGGGAACAAAGGCAGATGTTACATAAACTAGCCAAACTCGAGGAGAAGGCAACACTAGAATTGCAGATAAATAGGCAAACTGATAATAAATCAATGCATGAATGCCAGCAGGGGCGTAGCAATAGGGGGTGCCGAGGTAGCGACCGCATCGGGGCCCTTGGGCCAGAGGGGCCCCCAAAGGGCAGTCCCTCAACTACAGTATTAGCTCTCTATTGGTCCTGTGCTGGTAGTAATCACTTCTATAGATACTTTGAATAGGGGTAAGCATTAACAAGCTGCTCCCCATCCCCTTCTTGCACCTCTGACACTGTAGTCGCCATTGGCAGGGATTGCTATGTCTAGAGTGCTTGGGGGGTAATCAGTAACAAGCTGCTCCCCATCCCCTTCTTGCACCTCTGACACTGTAGTTGCCATTGGCAGGGATTGCTATGTATAGAGTGCTTGGGGGTAATCAGTAACAAGCTGCTCCCCATCCCCTTCTTGCACCTCTGACACTGTAGTTGCCATTGGCAGGGAATGCTATGTATAGAGTGCTTGGGGGTCAGTAACAATCTGCTCCCCATCCCCTTCTTGCTCCTCTGACACTGTAGTTGCCATTGGCAGGGATTGCTATGTATAGAGTGCTTGGGGGTAATCATTAACAAGCTGTTTCCCATCCCCTTCTTGCACCTCTGACACTGTAGTTGCCATTGGCAGGGATTGCTATGTATAGAGTGCTTGGGGGTAAGCATTAACAAGCTGTTTCCCATCCCCTTCTTGCACCTCTGACACTGTAGTTGCCATTGTATCAATTGTTATGTATAGATTGCTTGGAGGGCCCCATTGTAAAACTTGCAGAGGAAATCGCAGCAAGATGCACACATAGTACTCAAGGACCTAAAATACATCAACATACACATTACTTCCATGCGGGTAAAAAGGTGGTAAGCCCACCTGTAGAGTAGTTAAACTCCAAGGGTTACACCATGATGTCCACAGGGGTCCCATGTTTTATGTAAAAAGTGTCCAAGGTCTTCAATTTTTGCCAGTATTTTTTCTGACATCAACGTGGAGTAAATTTTTTGGATGACAGCTGTTATAAGATCTCCAATTGGCACGGCTATATTGATTTTCATGGCGCTGGGGATATGGTGAATGAGCCTGTGGCTGGGATGTTTGGTCCTCGAAAAGTTTATGGCCCAAGAGAAGGGCCCAACTGAATTGGAGTTAGAGGACTTCTGAAATCAGCATCAGAACTCGAGGGCAGTACCACCAAACATGAGCTATCATACCTGTAGAGCTACAATTTCAGAAACATAAGGGAGAATCTTGGTTCTGTATAAGGTGAAGGCTATGGGGAGGGGGGGCGGAAGGTAAGTAGAATGGAGTATGCGGAGGGAGACTTCAACAACTGTACTATGGGGGCTTCCCTTAGCCAGTGTCTCCACGCAATCCCCCCCCCCCCCCCCCACTCTGCTAAGTAATTTAAAGGAAAATCATAGTGCTTCAGATTTATTTGGTGGTGATCTGGAGACGAGCAGTGTAGAGATCTGTAGAGAGAAGCAGGAGAGGATTGTGGCAGGATTAGGTTCTGAGCTCCTCTGAGGGACAGTTGGTGACATGACTATGTACTCCGTATAGTGATTTGGAAGATGTCAGCGCTATATAAATACATAATAATAAGAATATTCAGGGCGGATTAAAGAGGTAAGAGTCATGTTAGTAGAGAAAGAGATAACATGATATTGCAAATGTTAAGACGAGAGATTACCAGGGTGTGTACTAGGATTTTGGTGGTTTATTATGACAGGAAGCATAAACTGGAAATGTTGCTCAGGTGGAAGCAGCAGGGCTTTCAGGCATGATAAGACCCCAAGGACGAGTAATGCAGATGTGGAATATGGACTACTAGTCAGCCCCGTACTGTGCAAGTCACAGTGTGCATCTTGTACTTCATACTTCAGAGGGAGCATGCATACTTGCCTGGGCTTCTTGCCTAAGATGGTCCTTACTGGCCGCCGGTCAAGTTTATTCCAATGTTTATATGTAGCTTTAGGCCAGGGCTCCCCAAACCTTTTCGGTTAAGGGCTGGAACAACATACTTCAGACTGCTGGGGGGCCGGAACATACATAAAATGATGTTGAAAAACATTACATTGAATCTAGGTATTAATTCCCCTTAGTCATTCCCGGAGGAGAACTCCCAGCAGCAGCCATTCAGTCATGAGGCGCTCAAAGAACGTCTTTGTGCACCAGATAGTGAAGCATACCCAGGTAACAACCTGTCGTCCAGTTGGACAGCCGTGTCACCTGATGCAGAATTGGAAGCCAGTGAATGATTGCTTGCTGGCTTCTGCAGTATGTGGATGGGTGGTGCCAGCTAGGGATGCTCGCTGCAAAATTCCGCGATTCCGGCCGGAATTAGGTCAATTCCGATTCCGGCGGTCGGAACGGAATTGCTAAACCTCTAAAACGGAATTCCGCAGAAATGTTTTTATTTCCACGGAATTTTCCGGAATTAAATAAAAATCCTCCTCCTCCTCCTCCTCCTCCTCCTCCTGTATCATCTTCCAGGGAATTGTAGTTTTTCAAAAGCCAGCTTACATACCATGGCTGGGAATTGAACCCAGGCTGGGCTGGGAATTGAACCAAGGTCTCAGTGTGTGGTAGGTAACTAAACCGCTATACCACCAACAACACAACATGCTGGAGCCAGCCTAGCATGTACCATTATGATCAATCCAAGAGAAAAAGTAGCGTGCTTGAGGATTTGTAGCATGTCTAAAGCCAGCTCACCATGACTGGAAATTGAACCAAGGCTGGGAATTGAACCAAGGTCTCAGTGTGTGGTAGGCAACTGACTTAACCACTACACCACCAACAACACTACATGCTGAAGCCAGCCTAGCATGTACCATTATGATCAATCCAAGAGAAAAAGTAGCATGTCAAAAGCTAACTCACCGTGGCTGGGAATTGAACCCAGGCTGGGAATTGAACCAAGGTCTCAGTGTGTGGTAGGCAACTGACGTAACCACTATACCACCAACAACACTAAATGCTGAAGCCAGCCTAGCATGTACCATTATGATCAATCCAAGAGAAAAAGTAGCATGTCAAAAGCCAACTAACCGGGGCTGGGAATTGAACCCAGGCTGGGAATTGAACCAAGGTCTCAGTGTGTGGTAGGCAACTGACTTAACCACTATACCACCAACAACACTACATGCTGAAGCCAGCCTAACATGTACCATTATGATCAATCCAAGAGAAAAAGTAGCGTGCTTAAGGATTTGTAGCATGTCAAAAGCCAACTCACCGTGGCTGGGAATTGAACCCAGGTCTCAGTGTGTGGTAGGTAACTGACTTAACCGCTATACCACCAACAACACTACATGCTGAAGCCAACCTAGCATGTACCATTATGATCAATCCAAGAGAAAAATTAGCTTGCTTAAGAATTTGTAGCCAGGCATGGCCTTGCCTTTTCTGTTCAACAGTTGTCCGAAGAGAACCCCAGATAGCCATGTAGATTCATCTCTCTCTCTCTAGTAGGGATGGTCACCGCTCTCCGCGGAATTGTATCTTCCGGAATTTTTAGGCGGAAATTGCTCATTCCGTTCGGTTTGGTCGGAACGGAATTGCTTTTTCAATCTGGCGGAACTCCGAAAATGTCTGTGAAATTCTGCCGGTATCCGTTGATGGTTTTAAGCTGAAAATTCAGTTCAATGGCATCAAGTCCTAGAGAGAGAGAGAGAGAGAGAGAGAGAGAGAGAGAGAGAGAGAGAGAGAGAGAGAGCGCTCATTTTTCTCTTGGGTATATAACAATGGTACCGGCTAGGCTGGCTTCAGCATGTAGTAGTGTGTGGTAGGCAACTGACTTAACCGCTATACCACCAACAACACTACATGCTGAAACCAGCTTAGCATGTACCATTATGATCAATCCAAGAGAAAAAGTAGCGTGCTTAAGGATTTGTAGCATGTCAAAGGCCAACTCACCATGGCTGGGAATTGAACCCAAGTCTCAGTGTGTGGTAGGCAACTGACTTAACCGCTATACCACCAACAACGAGACCTGGGTTCAATTTCCAGCCATGGTGAGTTGGCTTTTGACATGCTACAAATCCTTAAGCACGCTACTTTTTCTCTTGGATTGATCATAATGGTACATGCTAGGCTGGCTTCAGCATGTAGTGTTGGTGGTATAGCGGTTAAAGGACTTACGAGGCGAATATTAGAAAAAAGTTAGTTACTTTATTGCAATATCAGACCTCAGGGCAGACGATCAGTGCTTCCCCTGTCAGTGTCAGGCGCTCTGTTATCTAAATCCAGGATTCATTACAGGCCCCGACCCTCTGCAGGGTCGCCTGAACTGATGGGATAAGAATTGCTGCTTTAAACAACAAACGCCTGCGCAGTTTGCATGCCGCTGGTGCGGCTGCGCAGGTTTCCAGCCCTGTCTGCGGGCCGTCCTCGCTCTGTGCGCATTGAAGTGATTATGTTGTGGGCTTCCCCACGTTACCATCCACATGATGGGCAGCGCCCCCTCAGCACACACTAGCAACACAGGCTAACTAGAACTGTCATATGCACAGTCGCTGAAGAGTCGCTTGCTCATATTAAGCAGAGAGTCACTGAGGAGCCGCTGGTGAGCCGGCTCACGTACGAGCGGATAACAAAGAACCGCTGGTGAATCAGAATAAAAATGGTGAGTTGGCTTTTGACATGCTACAAATCCTTAAGCATGCTACTTTTTCTCTTGGATTGATCATAATGGTACATGCTAGGCTAGCTGCAGTATGTAGTGTTGGTGGTATAGCGGTTAAGTCAGTTACGTACCACACACTGAGACCTGGGTTAAATTCCCAGCCATGGTGAGTTGGCTTTTTGACATGCTACAAATCCTTAAGCACGCTACTTTTTCTCTTGGATTGATCATAATGGTACATGCTAGGCTGGCTTCAGCATGTAGTAGTGTTGGTGGTATAGCGGTTAAGTCAGTTGCCTACCACACACTGAGACCTGGGTTCAATTCCCAGCCCAGCCTGGGTTCAATTCCCAGCCATGGTATGTAAGCTGGCTTTTGAAAAACTACAATTCCCTGGAAGATGATGGAGGAGGAGAGAGAGAATTTTTTCCAACGGAATCCGGAATTCCGCGGAAATTCGTACAAATCCGGTGGAATTTTCATAGCGACGGAATTTAACACTGACGGAATCCGTGATTTCCGGTGGAACGGAATTTGCTGGTTCCAATCATCCCTACCAGCACTGTTATTCTATATGTGGGCCGCCGATATTTAAAGGTGCAGTGAGCCGCACCTATAAGTTATACATTTTGGGCTTGATTCACAAAAGCGTGCTAACTGTTAGCACGCCAGTGAAAAGCTGCTTGTCACGTGCAAACTACCACTTCGCGTGCTAATGCGCATGTCATAGATAGCATCGGCTGGTGCCCGTTGTACGTGGCATGTCATAAATAGCATCGGCTGGTGCCCATTGTACGTGGCATGTCAGATAGCGTCGGCTGGTGCCCATTGTACGTGGCATGTCATAGATAGCGTCGGCTGGTGCCCATTGTACGTGGCATGTAATAGATAGCGTCGGCTGGTGCCCATTGTACGTGGCATGTCATAGATAGCGTCGGCTGGTGTCCATTGTACGTGGCATGTCATAAATAGAGTCGGCTGGTGCCCATTGTACGTGGCATGTCATAGATAGCGTCGGCTGGTGCCCATTGTACGTGGCATGTCATAGATATCGTCGGCTGGTGCCCATTGTACGTGGCATGTAATAGATAGCGTCGTCCGGTGCCTATTGTACGCGGCATGTCATAGATAGCGTCGGCTGGTGCCCATTGTACTTGGCAGGTCATAGATAGCGTCGGCTGGTGCCCATTGTACGTGGCATGTCATGGATAGCATCGGCTGGTGCCCATTGTATGTGGCATGTCATGGATAGCATCGGCTGGTGCCCATTGTACGTGGCATGTCATAAATAGCATCGGCTGGTGCCCATTGTACGTGGCATGACATAGATAGCGTCGGCTGGTGCCCATTGTACGTGGCATGTCATAAATAGCATCGGCTGGTGCCCATTGTACGTGGCATGACAGATAGCGTCGGCTGGTGCCCATTGTACGCGGCATGTCAGATAGCGTCGGCTGGTGCCCATTGTACGTGGCATGTCATAGATAGCGTCGGCTGGTGCCCATTGTACGTGGCATGTCATAGATAGCGTCGGCTGGTGCCCATTGTACGTGGCATGTCATGGATAGCGTCGGCTGGTGCCCATTGTATGTGGCATGTCATAGATAGCGTCGGCTGGTGCCCATTGTACGTGGCATGCCATAGATAGCGGCGGCTGGTGCCCATTGGTATGTGGCATGTCATGGATAGCGTCGGCTGGTGCCCATTGTACGTGGCATGTCAGATAGCGTCGGCTGGAGCCCATTGTACGTGGCATGTCATAGATAGCGTCAGCTGGTGCCCATTGTATGTGGCATGTCAGATAGCGTCGGCTGGAGCCCATTGTACGTGGCATGTCATAGATAACGTCAGCTGGTGCCTATTGTACGTGGCATGTCATGGATAGCGCCGGCTGGTGCCCATTCTTATGTCCGTTTGTCCATTGTGGAGATTGGTACGACCTCCTGCTCAGTGTGAATCCACAACAATCATTTTTGTATGTGAAAAATAATTTTTGCTTGTATTTGAATTTCTTGGTTCTTTGATTATTTGTATTCCTTCACTTGTTCACTTTCTTTAGTGAGAGGGCCACAGAGTGTGACCTGTAAGGATCAGGGGTCCATGAGCTATATTTAGCCTGCTTTAACCCTTTGTTTCTGATGTCAGAGAAGATGGAGGCTATTCAGAGAATGCAGTGACCTAAGGTTAATTATGCTAGGCTTCACCATGCTTGACAGGTGGAATTACAGACATATGCTTGCAGTCCACAGACTCATATATGTCAGCAAGCAAACCAGTATTTTTCCCCCCAGACAGATATACCTGGGCCCATGGGAACAATACTTAGCTACAACTTAAGCTATATTCCCCTTTCCATTTATGTATCCGTTATGCCCATTCTGTTTACTTTTAGTCCTTGTGGTGCCCTTCTTAGAGGTTGGTGGCATGCGACTGGACTGGACCTTCTCTTTTGAGGATTGGGGATTTTGGGCTCTGATCTTTTAGGGTGGTTGTTTCTCTTTCTTAGGTTTTTCAAGGGACTTCAGTCATTAGTTCTTTGTTCTGAATAATTCCGATATAGACTGATCGTATAAAAGATCTGCAGATCATTCAAGCTCCTTCTGTCCATCTTATTGTCATGTATTATTGGGAACTGTCTTCCGTGTTATCATAGTATATATATAGCGCGACACAGTCCTATTATTCCAGGGTACAAGTTCTTCTAGTACAATCTCATACTAATCTCATAATAATCAATCATTTTCATTCCACTTTGAGGGACTTCTGGCTTTCAACACCTCCACCACACCCGAATATGGAAAGGGACTCACCCTTTACTAAGACCACCAGTTTGGTCTTAGTTAGGCACTGGGGTTATTCCCAGGGGTGCTAGTAAAAAAGGGCGCACAGGGATAGTGGACAAAAAGGGCGTCGCCATAGACTGCAATGCAAAATATCGGCTATTCGGCGCCCGACAAGAAAAAAGGGCGCCCGAGAAATAGCGGTTACAGGGATCGTGTTAACAAAAGTTTTCGTTTACAGAATAAGGTTTATAACAAATATCGTTTACAAGTTCGTTTTGAGTTTGTGTTATACTTATTTTTTCGTTTTTAAATTTCGCTTATTTCAGTTTTTACTTATTATTTAGTTTAAAAATTTCGCTTACAAAAGGAATAACTAAATTTTCGTTTACACTTCTTTGATCATTTAAAAATTTGTTTTCATATGTATAATATGCGTAAAGACCGTTTTCAGCCTTATTGTATTATAAATACATCGCTTTTGGTATTAACTTTGTTTTTACACTTATGCGTTGATTATAGTTTCTAAAATATCGCTTTTTATGTTACTGTTATTTTAAGATTTCTAATGCTTGTAAGGCTATCTATTGTATTGTATATATTTATATATACTTTTCTCTATTTATAATACTAGTGTATACGTGATTTTAAGGCTATTTTAAGGCTATTTATTCTATTACAAATATATAAATTATTTTATTCATGTTATTTGTAGAGAAGTATTTTAAGGATTAAATATATTATTGTTTATATGTGTTTAGGGTGTTTGTGCAGTGGGGATGGTTAGGTTTAGGCATTACCAGGGGGGTCTAGGGGTTAGGGATAGGTACAGGGAGGGTTAGGTATAGTTACAGTATAATATACGCAATCAGGGGGTGGTTAGGGTTAGGCACCACCAGGGGGGTCTTAGGGTTAGGCACCAACTGGGGGGGTCTTAGGGTTAGGCACCACCAGGGGGGTCTTAGGGTTAGGCACCACCAGGGGGATGGTTAGGGTTAGGCATCACCAGGGGAGATATAGGGTTAGGCACCACTAGGGGGGTGCTTAGGTTTAGGCACCACCAGGGGGGTGGTTAGGGTTAGGCACCACCAGGGGGGTCTTAGGGTTAGGCACCACCAGGGGGGGGTCTTAGGGTTAGGCACCACCAGGGGGGGTCTTAGGGTTAGGCACCACCAGGGGGTCTAGGGGTTAGGGATAGGTACAGGGAGGGCTCTGTGTGAGAGTAGGGTTAGGTATAGTTACAGCACAATATATGTAATATATACAATTTATTAAATTATATATATTTAAACAAAGAGGGGTCTAGGGGATAGGGATAGGGAGAGATCTGTGTGAGCCTACAGTTAGGTATAAGTACAGTAAAATATCTGTAAAACCTACCATTGCATTGTGTAAATATCGTTTTTGTTATAGACGCTATTTGACGTTTCTTTTCAGAATTCGTTTGTTGTTATAGACGGTATTTTGCCATTTCATTTCCGTTTATTTAACCTATTTAGCACTAAATTTTCGTTTACAACCCCTTAAAAGATAAATATGGTTTTGCATTAAAACTTAAAATTTCGGCTATACCCCGCACCCTTTTTTCCAGGCGCCCTTTTTTGATACACGCATTCCCGGGTCACCCCTGACCACTGCGATCTGTGATTGTTGGTCCCCCCCCCCCCCACTCCTGACACTGCAGTCCTTACAGCTTGCTGTTAGATATACTGTTCAGTTATTACCTCCAAATAAAAACTCCACATAGTGCGATATTGAGTTGTAGCGAGGGCCCAACTGCGATTTCATGACCACTGCCTTGAAACTCCTCCATAATTTTATTTAACGAATGCTGTGGTCCCACCCCAGTTTCCCCAGCCTATTCTGATACCACCTACCACCAACTCCTCTGCTGCTGCTGTTGCTATAAATTAATTCAATTATTGCTGTTGCTGTGGTCCCACAGACATGTTCCACAGCCTATTCTGCTACCACAAACTCCTAATGCTGGTGTTATTGTTTCATTTAATTAATGCGGTGGTCCCACTGCCAGCTTTCACAGCCTATTCTGATACCACCAAGTCCTCCTGCTGCCATAATTTTATTTAATGAATGCTGTGATCCCACCAGCAGGTTTCACAGCCTATTCTGATACCACTTACCACCAACTCCTCTGCTGCTGCTGTAATTTTATTTAATTAATGCTGTGGTCCCACCACCAGGTTCCACAGCCTATTCTTCTACCACCATGTAATGCTGGTGTCATTGCTTCATTTAATTAATACTGTGGTCCCACCACCAGCTTTCACAGCCTATTCTGATACCAAAAACTCCTCCTGCTGCTGAAGTTGTCATAACTGTATTTAATTTATTAATTTATTTAATTTATTAATTTAATTAATGTCATGGTCCCATCGCCTGGTTCCACGGCCTATTCTGATACAACAAACTCCACCTGTTGCTGTTGTCATAGTTTTAGCTAATTCATGCTGTAGCCCTACCGCCAGGTTCCACAGCCTATTCTGATACCAGCAACTCTTTCTGCTGCTGCTGTTGTCATCATTTTATTTAATTAATGTTGTGGTCCCACCGCCATGTTCCATTGCCTATTCTGTTATCACTATCATCCTGCTGCTGTCTTAATTTTATTCAATTAATGCTGTGGCCCCACTGCCAGGTTTCAAGGCCTATTCTACTACCACCAACTCCTGATTCTGTTGTCATAGTTTTATTTGATTAATGCTATGGTCACACCACCAGGTTCTATGGCCTATTCTGATACCACTCCTCCTGATTTTTCTGTCATAATTTTATGTAATGAATGCTGTAATTCCACCAGCAGGTTCCACTGCCTATTCTGATACCACAATCTCCTCCTGTTGCTGGTGTTTCAGTTCATTAATGCTGTTGTCCAACAACCAGACTTTACAGCTCATTCTGATACCACCAACTCCTGCTTCTACTGTCATAATGAAATTTAATTAGTGCTGTGGTCCAATCGGCCACCGCCAGGTTACACAGTCTGTTCTGCTACAAGAAGAAGTGGGTGCCCCAAGCAACTTGTCTTGGGGGCTCCTGCCAACATTACATGCCAACGAGAAGTAGAAGTTGGTTGTGATGAAGATGCGGGTGTGCTCCTGCCATTTTTTTATGCCAAAGAGAAGAAGAAGAAGACTTCTTTGTGATCGAAAAGCACATGAGCAGAGCACCTTGGCTTGGGAGGCTCCTGCCAACGTTAATTGACAAAGAGAAGAAGGAGACTTTGTAGTGATCAAGAAGTGGGTTTGCTACTGCTAACGTTAAATGCTTACAGAGACTGTGAAGTATTTTTTTTACCTTCTTTTGTTTAACAATCCTCTTCAGCTTTAATGCCAGAGTGAAATTGCAGCATCCCCGCAGCAGAAGAGTGATTTATTACCTAGTAAACAAGTTCTACGACTTTGCAGGTCGCATATCATGCTGCCCTGACACGCAGGGCTTCTCTTCCTGGAGAGGCTGAGCTTTGAGCTGTAGCTCAGCCTCTCCGCAATCAATCTCTGCAGATCTCTGCCTCCTCCCCGCCCCTCTCAGTGAAAGAAGACTGAGAGGGGCGGGGAGAGGCGGCGATCCGCAGAGATTGACTGCGGAGGAGGCAGAGCTGCAGTGTAAAGCTCACCCTCTTAGAGGAAGTGAAGTCCTGCAGAGCCCAGGAGCTTTGCAGGGCTCATCTCTGATAATAAATCACTCCTCTGCCGCGGGGATGCGGCGATTTAACTCTGTCCTTAAAGCTGCAGAGGATAGTTAAACAAAAGAAGGTAAAAAAAGAGACTTCACAGTCTCTTTAAGAGAAGAAGAGTTTGTCGAGATCAAAAAGCAATTTGGGCCACATTTCAGCAAAAAACGCAATTTGGGCCACATTTTAGCAGAAAATAAAAGGCATGTATTTCGCTACAGTGACCAGATTTTTCTGGGTCCAACCTGGGACGGGGGGAGGGTAGGGGACTGGGGGAGCATGCCGCGATGAAAAATGGGTGTGGGGGCTGACAAATGGGCATGGCCATGACATTGTTCGGGCGGAGCGTAACCGTGACCCCAGAGCAGCAAATATAGCCAACTATGACCATTAAATAATAAATGCAGTTACCCCAGACACCAGAAAATAAATGCAATGTGGGCAACATTTCCCCAGAAAAAAAAACGCAGTGTAGGCAACATTTCAGCAGAAAACAAACGCAATTTGGGCCACATTTCAGCAGAAAACAAACGCAATTTGGGCCACATTTCAGCAAAAAACGCAATTTGGGCCACATTTCAGCAGAAAATAAACGCTTTGGGCAACATTTCAGCAGAAAATACACGCAATTTGGGCCACATTTCAGAAAAAAACAAACATTTTGGGCCACATTTCAGCAGAAAACAAACACAATTTGGGCCACATTTCAGCAAAAAAACAAATGCCATTTGGGCCACATTTCAGCAAAAACCAAACGCAATTTGGGCAACATTTTAGCAGAAAATACACGCAATTTGGGCCACATTTCAGCAAAAGACAAACGCAATTTGGGCAACATTTCAGCAGAAAAAACGTAATTTGGGCCACATTTCAGCAGAAAGTACACGCAATTTGGGCCACATTTTAGCAGAAAATAAACGCAATTTGGGCCACATTTCACCAGAAAACACGCAATTTGGGCCACATTTCAGCAGAAAATAAATGCAATTTGGGCAACATTTCAGCAGAAAATGCACACAATTTAGGCCACATTTCACCAGAAAGAACACGCAATTTGGGACACATTTCAGCAAAAAACAAACGGAATTTGGGACACATTTCAGCAAAAAAAAAAAAAAAGAAGGAATTTACTCACCTGACAGAAGTCTCCTCTCCCGCCGGCCTCTGGTGTGCAGCTCCCCTGGAGATATTGCTCCTGCAATCTCCCGCACTGACAGGCAGAGCAGGGCTACGGGAAGATGGCGCCCGAAGCCCTGTACTGGAGACACAAATAGTCTCCAGAACAGGACTTTGGACGCCATCTTCCCGTAGCCCTGCTCTGCCTGCCGAAAGACTATGGAGGCTGGAGCGGGGCTGCGGTAGATGCCGCCACCAGTTCATGCAATGGACGGTGGCCAGAGTCCCGAAGCCGGGACATCCCGCAGCTAAAAGTGGGATGTTTCCCGGGATCTCATGCAGCCTGGGACAGGGGACCCCGAATCCGGGACCTGTCCCGGGTAAAGCGGGATGTATGGTCACCGTAATTTAGCCCCAGAGGGGCTCTGCATTGCCTCTGTTAGTTTTCATTTCAGGTGCAGCCTTGATTGCTGTCATTTGTCTGTCTGCCGGCTTGATGAAATGTGTATACCATTTATGATTAGCAGCACAAGCAGTGTTATGTTTTTATTGCTAGACTAGTGTTAGGCCTTCCCCGAGAGGGTCTGTCATCTCCATGGGGAAGTCTATTAGGTAATAATCTGTGCACACATTATTTACTGAAGATAACACCCCCCTTTGCCTGTAGTGAGTGCTAGGTGTTTAATATTGTCCAGTTCCTGGAGCTCTGCACATCCATGCAGATTGATCATTCAGGTATAACTTCTGTTTGAAAGCGCTGCTGTGTCTCCCGCTGTACAGATTGAACTTTATATATAGGAGCCACCTTCTTAAAGTCATAAATCTCTACAACAATACAGAAGTCAGCAGGGGCGTAACTAGGTCCCACTGGGCCCCCCTGCAGAAATACTGAGCAGACACTCCCCCCCCTCTCCCCTGGGGCCCGCTCGGGGCTGTTTGGGGGGCTGGAGGGGTCACAGCATGAGGGGAAAGCCATGCTGCACTTCGGCGGGGAGGGGGGGCCGGTCCCCCCCTCCTCACCTCAGGCTCTCCCCTCTGCGCTCCCCTCCAGCATCAATACGTTTGTGTGTACACTGTGCAGGCGGCGGGGCAGCGGCAGTTACATAACTTCCGCGCGCTCAGCGTGGACGCTTCTCCCTCTAGTGTCTGACATGCCTTCCTGTTTAAACAGGAAGTTGCATCAGACACTAGAGGGAGAAGCGAGGAGAGTGCCAGCGCATACCACTAAGGCTGCATCTGAAATGACAACCAGCTATTGTGTGCAGCACCTCTAATAGGCTTTCTGCACACTTCGCATTCAATTCAGATGCAAATCATATGCAAAACTGCTTCTACTTATAATGCAAACAGGAAACTCAGGAGGAGGGGCTGGGAGCAGCTAACCTGATAGTTATATACTTGCAGAGTTAAGATAAAGTGGGGGGGGGGGGGAAGGCTGCGCATCCCTAAACACATGCTGCAATTGAGTGGTTAATCGCACAGGCATACACCGCCTCTATTAGACTGAAAAATGCATGCCCTGCATCCAAAACAAGTGCTAACATTTATTACACTAGGAGGAACTTTAGCTTCCAATATGGTTTGCATGCAAAGTATAATGTACTAGACACTTGCGCCACGGGGAGGCAAACCTCCGGGCAAGTGACCTAACCTAAATTTAAAACCTTGGGAGCAGCTAAGCTGGAGAAGTGTCCATGCTGGAGCGCACGGAAGGTATGTATCTGCCGCTGCCCCGCCGCCAGCACAGTGTAGTGTAACACAAACATATTGATGCTGGAGGGGAGAGCAGAGGGGAGAGCCTGAGGTGAGGGAGGGGGGGGACCATCCCCCCTCCCCGCCAAAGTGCAGCATGGCTTTCCCCTCATGCTGCGACCCCTCCAGCCCCCCAAAATGGCCCAAGCGCCCCCCCCCCCCCCCCCCTAGGCCCTATTGTTACGCCAGTGGAAGTCTGTTTGATACTCTGTCTCAGCAGGGGGCTCCTGTACTCAGGCGTGTTGAAGGAAATAACAGATATACCCAGCCCTGGACCTGTTACCATAGTACATTAGCAATAATCATGACAAATGAGAGGCAGTGCTGAACATAGGAGGAACATGAGGTAAGATGGCCCCACGATGAAGGGTCTTCACACATGGAGGAAATGTTTTCCAGGCTCCCTTGTCTCTTCCTAACACACGGGTTCCAAAAGCCTCCTTGCAAAGGTCACTGACAAATTGTGCCAATTACTTGTGATTAGTTAAGGCTTCACAGGTGTTGCTGCATTCAGTGAAGAGGCACAGGCCCGAAGCCTGCTCTCCATTACTGTCAGTTTACCGCGAGTGACCCATTCGTTTTATACTGACAAATCGTTGGCAGTGGTTCCATCTTCCTCTCACTTCACTGCAAGGGGATAAAACAAACATGCTTTGGTGAATTATGGATGGGCTACAGTGACGTCATGTCTAATGTACACTGCATACAGCATAAATCCTGTAGCAACACTCAAAACAAAATAACAAAGTAAAACTCATTTAAAGTGTAAGCTTGTGACTTCATGGAGTTTCGTGAGATTTTGCTGACATGGCCCCTTGCTTACAAATCACACGACTGGTCTTAATTCTTTCCTTGATCACACCCTCAAATTCTAGCGTCCATGCAAAAAGGGCAACGGGAAAAAAGGGTGCGGGGTGTAAACGATAAGCGGTAATAGCGTTTATAAAAATATTGTGTTTTATTTTGTTTACAATAATGTTTTACAAATTTGAAAACCTTTAATAATGACTATGAAATCGCAAATTGTGAAAACTATAACCTTCCCTGTTTTGAAAGCGAAACTTATAATAACGTTTGTTGGAAAACGATAATATATGTATAATCGTTATAATTGTATAATATTGTGTATAACCTTCATTTATCATTTCTTCGTATTATATAATCTGAAAATATTGTTTATAACAATGAAAAAAAAAAGTAAGTAACTAGCTAAACCTAACCCTGCTTTCACACAGAACCCTTCCTCTGCCTATCCCTAACCCTTAGACCCCCCTGGTGGTACTTAACCCTAAGACCCCCCTGGTGGTGCCTAACCCTAACCACCCCCCTGGTGGTGTCTAACCCTAACCACCCCCCTGGTGGTGCCTAACCCTAACCATCCCCCTGGAGGTGCCTAACCCTAACCACCCCCTGGAGGTGCCTAACCCTAACCATCCCCCTGGTGGTGCCTAACCCTAAGACCCCCCTGGAGGTGCCTAACCATAACCATCCCCCTGGTGGTGCTTAACACTAACCACCCCCCTGGAGGTGCCTAACCCTAACCATTCCCCTGGTGGTGCCTAACCCTAACCACCCCCCTGGTGGTGCCTAACCCTAACCATCCCCCTGGTGGTACCTAACCACCCCCCTGGTGGTGCCTAACCCTAACCATCCCCCTGGTGGTGCCTAACCCTAACCATCCCCCTGGTGGTACGTAACCACCCCCTGGTGGTGCCTAACTCTAACCATCCCCATGGTGGTACCTAACCCTAACCACCCCCCTGGTGGTGCCTAATCCTAAATCCCCCCTGGTGTTGCCTGACCCTAAGACCATCCTGGTGGTGCCTAACCCTAAATCCCCCTGGTGGTGCCTAACCCTAAGACCCCCCTGGTGGTGCCTAACCCTAACCATCCCCCTGGTGGTACCTAACCACCCCCCTGGTGGTGCCTAACCATCCCCCTGGTGGTGCCTAACCCTAACCACCCCCCTGGTGGTGCCTAACCCTAACCATCCCCCTGGTGGTACGTAACCACCCCCTGGTGGTGCCTAACTCTAACCATCCCCCTGGTGGTACCTAACCCTAACCACCCCCCTGGTGGTGCCTAATCCTAAATCCCCCCTGGTGTTGCCTGACCCTAAGACCACCCTGGTGGTGCCTAACGCTAAATCCCCCCTGGTGGTGCCTAACCCTAAGACCCCCCCTTAGTGATCGCTTTATTGTGTGGATAATGTTTTACAAATAGTGACTGTAAAAAATATCTTACAATTTACTTACTGATCGCTTTATTATGTGGATAATAATATGTTTTACAAAGCGTTTTAAATAACGCTTTAGTTAAAGACGATACATATGTTTAGTATATTTTTAAATGTGATTCGCTATGGGCGCATTTTGTAAACTTCAATCATCACAAGCGCAGTTTGAAAACGTTAATCTCCGGGCGCAGTTTGAAAATGTTAATAATCTCCGGGCGCAGTTTGAAAACGTTAATCTCCGGCCCGGGGCGACCTTTTTTCCTGTTCAGCGCCTGTCAAACGATATTTATTATGAGAGTGAATGGCAGCACCCTTTTTGTCCACTTACCTCACGCGCCCAAATTTCCTGCTTCCCAAATTCTATCCCCAACATTCGCATCTGCCTATACGGAGTTCTTGTAGGTTGTGGGAAAAACAGGAGAGCTTCAGGATTGGCCCAGATCTGTCCCTATGCTGAGTATTATCGTTACTGTTGTTTTATAACTAGCAGGGCAGGCAGGGCTGGATTTAGGCCAAGGCCACCTAGGCCATGGCCTAGGGCACCACAGGAGAAAGGGCACCAAAGCAGCTGGCTAAACTGGTGCAGCATGTGTAAGCTTGCAAATGCTGTAATGCAGGGAGACCAGGCGAGTGTCTGACCACGGTACTCTGCTGCTAGCTGCCTGTGCAGCGGCCACCTTGCTCTCTGTGCACGTTTGTATTGTGGCCGGCGGCTATAGACTTGGGCAGCATTGGAGACGGAAAGGAAGAGGAAGCTTCTGCACTGGAGACGAGCAGAGAAATGAGTGACACTGATGGCTGCTGCAGTGTGAAGGCGAGCTGGCTACCTATACTGAAAGTTGGGGGGTAGGAAACGGACAGATTAAGGGAGTCATCTTGCTACCTATACTGGAGGGAAAGGGGGAGGAGTCATCTGGCTACCTATACTGGAGGGAAAGGGGGAGGAGTCATCTGGCTACCTATACTGGGTGGGTCATCAAGTTACATATACTAGAGGTAAAGGGTCATCTTGCTACCTATACTGAAGGGGAGCGGCTAGTGACAGTGGCCTAGGGCGGTAAAGAGTACACATCCGGCCCTGAGGGCAGGCAGGGTTGAAGCTGCAGGCATTCAGTGCAGATATACCTTAAAGGGAACCCGAGGTGAGAGGCATATGGAGGCTGCCATATTTATTTTCTTGTAAACAGTGTTGCTCGGATACCTCATTATCCTATTTGAGTTTGGTCGAATTCGGATAGTAAACTATCCGAATTCACTCGAAGTCGGATATCCGATGTAATCGAATATCCGATTCGACCTCGGCTATCCAACGTCACTTTCTGAGTCTGTATTCGAGTAAAATATTCGAGCTGGCCTTAAATAGCTTGTAAAACTTGTATTGGAGGTCAATGATGCATGAAACCACCTTTTTTATGAAGAAAAACATCAAGTGATTATGTGGTGATGTAGTAGTTATAAAAAAGGTATCAAAAAAAGTAAATTAACTTCATGAAAAGTGTTTGCATGAGAAGGTGTGTCCAAAATGGTTGTTGGAAGTCGTCTTCTTCTTCTTCTTCTTCTTCTATATCTTCTTCTTCTTCTTCTTCTTCTATATCTTCTTCTTCTTCTTCTTCTTCTATATCTTCTTCTTCTTCTTCTTCTTCTATATCTTCTTCTTCTTCTTCTTCTTCTATATCTTCTTCTTCTTCTTCTTCTTCTACTATATCTTCTTCTTCTTCTTCTTCTACTATATCTTCTTCTTCTTCTTCTTCTACTATATCTTCTTCTTCTTCTTCTTCTATATCTTCTTCTTCTTCTTCTTCTATATCTTCTTCTTCTTCTTCTTCTATATCTTCTTCTTCTTCTTCTATATCTTCTTCTTCTTCTTCTTCTTCTTCTTCTATATCTTCTTCTTCTTCTTCTTCTATATCTTCTTCTTCTTCTTCTTCTTCTTCTTCTTCTTCTTCTTCTTCTTCTTCTTCTTCTTCATCTTCATCTTCATCTTCATCTTCATCTTCATCTTCATCTTCATCTTCATCTTCATCTTCATCTTCATCTTCATCTTCATCTTCATCTTCATCTTCATCTTCATCTTCTTCACCTTCACCTTCACCTTCACCTTCACCTTCACCTTCACCTTCACCTTCACCTTCACCTTCACCTTCACCTTCACCTTCACCTTCACCTTCACCTTCACCTTCACCTTCACCTTCACCTTCACCTTCACCTTCACCTTCACCTTCTTTTTCAATATCGTCTTCTTCTTCTTCACGTATTTCTCTTTTCTTCTATTTTCTTCTTCTATATCTTCTTCTTCTATATCTTCTTCTTCTATATCTTCTTCTATATCATTTTCTTCTATATCTTCTTCATCTTCTTCTATATCTTCTTCTATATCATCTTCTTCTATATCTTCTTCATCTTCTTCTATATCTTCTTCTATATCTTCTTCTTCTATATCTTCTTCATCTTCTTCATCTTCTATATCTTCTTCATCTTCTTCTTCTTCTATATCTTCTTCTTCTATATCTTCTTCTTCTTCTATATCTTCTTCTTCTTCTATATCTTCTTCTTCTTCTATATCTTCTTCTTCTTCTATATCTTCTTCTTCTATATCTTCTTCTTCTTCATCTTCTTCTTCTTCATCTTCTTCTTCTTCTTCATCTTCCTCTTCTTCTCTATCATTATATTATGTGTCTTGGTTTTCCTTTCTTTTGTAATATTTTTTTTTACTTCATTTTTGGAAATATTTTATTGTAATAACACCATAGTTATATTTGTGTTGATGGCTTATAGGTAGGTAGTGGCACATTGCAAGCCACAGCGCCTTTTTCTGTGTACCCTGGCGGTGGTAAAAACACAGACATCAGCAGGAGGAGGAAGTAGTAGTTGCAGGCTTGCAGCTATTTGTAGTGTGTGGTAATAGTCGGTTGGTACTCGGTAGGAGAGTGGGTGGGCAGGTGGCAGTAAAAAATAGTTCTTCTGTTCTCCCTGGCAGTGGTAGCAGCAAACAGACAGCAGAAGCTCAATGCAGCTACAGGAGGAGGAGTAATGTGTGTCAGGCAGTGATATGTGACTGACATAATAGGCCTTGGTACCTAGCGGTGGTACCAGGGCCATAAATGAACAGCATGAGGTTCCAGACAGCGGTCGTGAAGCCCACATTGTGTCCAATACACAATTGGGACAGCACAGTTTTCAACCCGGACACCTCTAAAATAATTACAATTTTTTTTTTCAAATTAATGCAGCTATTTTTGAGCGTAATAGCTGGTGGCACTTGGGCAGCAGCACCTTGTAATGTGTTCCCTGGCAGTGGAAACACACAGACAGCAGGAGGAAATATAACAGCAGGCAGCGTGAGGAGGATAAGTGTGTGTGGCAGACTGGCATTTGGCAGCAGGCAGGAGGGCAGGCAGCGAGACATAATAGGCCCTGGGTCCTAGCGGTGGTCCCAGGGCCGTAAATGAACAGCATGAGATTCCAGACAGTGGTCGTGAAGCCCACATTGTGTCCAATACACAATTGGGACAGCACAGTTTTCAACCCGGACACCTCTAAAATAATTACAATTTTTTTTTTTTTTCAAATTAATGTAGCTATTTTTGAGCGTAATAGCTGGTGGCGCTTGGGCAGCAGCACCTTGTAATGTGTTCCCAGGCAGTGGAAACCAGTGGTGCTCAGCAGAGCTCGAATATTCGAGTAGCTCGAATATTCGAGCTCTTTTTCAGCTATTCGAGCTCGGTATTCGAGCTCCGAATAGCTGGAGCTATTCGAATGGGCTATCCGAGTACACTCGAATAGCCCATTCACTATTCGAGCTATTCGAGCAACCCGGCGCTATTCGAGCTCGGTACCGAGCTCGAATAGCGTCATAGCCCAGATTGATGTCCTTAGAGCCAGAGGGCTCCCAGGCCCTCTGACGGCAGCCAATCACAGAGGGGGACCCTGGCCAGCCCCTACCCTATAAATAGCGGCCGCCATGTTCCGTTTCTCCGTGCTTGCCTGAGACTTGTACAGAGAGAGAGTTGCTCCTTTGTGCTTTGGCTTAGCAAGAGCTCTATTGTGGTCATTTACCTAGCGTTTTTGCTCACATACACCTCCTATACACACCTATATTGTTGTTAGTTAGATAGACATTGTATTTTAGTTAGTAGCTTGTGTGTTACATTAGAGACAGGCAGCTGCTGCAAGCTTACAGGTTTAGGCCTCAGGGGGGCCTTGCCTCTGTGGGCAGCTGTCCTCTGTTTATTTCTCTCATCTATACCAGTATTTCTGCTGTCCTTTACTAATAGTATTGTAGTTATACTGTACTAGGAGTAGGACACTCACTGACTGTCACTGTTTATAGGCTACTAGCTAGCTCCTGCGTGTGTGCACTCACTCACTGTCTGTGTGTACACACACTCTATTTCCTTCTGATTACTGATAGATTATTGTTAGTTAGTTGTACTTACTTACTACTTACTCTTACTGTACCCGTAGGGACACTCACTGTCACTGTTCATATAGGCTACTAGCTCCTGCGTGTGCGCACTGCACTCACTGTCTGAGTGTACACACACAACACACACTCTATTTCCTTCTGATCGCTGATTGATTATCGTAATTAGTTAGTTCTACTTACTTACTGTTACTACTTACTCTTACTGTACTAGGAGTCTAGGACACTCAGTCACTGTGTTCATAGGCTACTAGCTCCTGCGTGCGTGCACTCACTGTCTGAGTGTACACACACAACACACACTCTATTTCCTTCTGATCGCTGATTGATTATCGTAATTAGTTAGTTGTACTTACTGTTACTACTTACTCTTACTGTACTAGGAGTCTAGGACACTCAGTCACTGTCCATAGGCTACTAGCTCCTGCGTGCGTGCGTGCACTCACTGTCTGAGTGTACACACACAACACACACTCTATTTCCTTCTGATCGCTGATTGATTATTGTAATTAGTTAGTTCTACTTCCTGTTACTAATTACTCTTGCTGTACTAGGAGTCTAGGACACTCAGTCACTGTTCATAGGCTACTAGCTCCTGCGTGCGTGCACTCACTGTCTGAGTGTACACACACCCACACTCCATTTCCTTCTGATCGCTGATTGATTATCGTAATTAGTTAGTTGTACTTACTGTTACTACTTACTCTTACTGTACTAGGAGTCTAGGACACTCAGTCACTGTGTTCATAGGCTACTAGCTCCTGCGTGCGTGCACTCACTGTCTGAGTGTACACACACCCACACTCCATTTCCTTCTGATCGCTGATTGATTATTGTAATTAGTTAGTTCTACTTACTGTTACTACTTACTCTTACTGTACTAGGAGTCTAGGACACTCAGTCACTGTGTTCATAGGCTACTAGCTCCTGCGTGCGTGCACTCACTGTCTGAGTGTACACACACAACACACACTCTATTTCCTTCTGATCGCTGATTGATTATTGTAATTAGTTAGTTCTACTTACTGTTACTACTTACTCTTACTGTACTAGGAGTCTAGGACACTCAGTCACTGTGTTCATAGGCTACTAGCTCCTGCGTGCGTGCACTCACTGTCTGAGTGTACACACACTAAATTTACTTGTGATTACTACTGATTATTGTAACTGCTAGTTGTACTTCCTGACTGTTACTACTTACTTACTGTACTAGGGGACACTCACTCAGTCACCTCACCAACCAACCCACTCCATTAAAGTACCCCACTTTTCACCCGCCCTTTTAAAAAACTTTTGTCTATACGCCCAAAACATTGAAGATGTCTGGAAGTGGCAGCCAGCGCGGTTTGGGCAAGGGGAAGGGCAGCAAGGGAATCAGGAGGAGAGGGAGCAGCATTGTGGAAAGGCCGCGGCCACGGGCGCGCCACCATGCACAGTTCCGCAGCAGCAGCAGCAGCGTCAGTGGCTAACATTCCTCCCATAGCCACTGGCCGTGGACGCCTTGGGCGCCGCCCAGCAGGAGCATCTGCAACTCACGCTGCAGAGACACAGCAGCAGCAGCGTGTAGCACCTGCTCCCATTTTCCTCCAGCCGGGTCGGAAACGTCCCATTGAGGAAAAGGATGCAGACACTGTGGTGCAACTCATGACGGAGGATGAGCAGCCCGCCATCAGCTCTGCATCCGAGGCCTCCACCCTCACCACCACCACCACCACCACCACCACCACCACCACCACCCCTGTTCGCAGCAGCCGCCCAGCAGGGCCTGGGGAGGAGGCCAGTTCACCATCAGTCGCCGACCTGTCACTCAGCAGTCTTTTTACCCCAGGCACCATCAGGGTATTGTCTGCTGTTGTTGGCGATTTTGAGGAGGAGATGCTGATGGGCACTTTGGGGGAGGAGGGATTGGACAGCAAGACTGTGGCGACAGTCAAGCGTCCCATCCATGCATCAGGAGAGGAGTTTGGGGGGTCATCATCCCAGCAGGACATGTTTCAGGAGGGGCATGATGATGATGACCCGGTGACAGACAGAGACTGGGCGCCACCACCTCCAGGGGATGTCGTCCTCAGCAGCTCTGAGGAGGAGGAGGAGGATGCGCTTGTGGGCCTTGCAAGGAGGCGCATCATTGCAAGCATTGGCAGCGTCCCACAGCCTGCTGGTGTCATAGGCTCAGCAGCAGCAGCAGCAGCATCAGCCAGTACCACCACCAGCCGCACCCAAGCCCCCCCCCCCCAACCACCACAGGGAGACAGGCAGCAGCGCTTCCATGCCGTAGGGGGAAGTTTCTGTCACCAATCTGGCGGTTTTTCACCATGTCCACTGTGTACAGCAAGTACGCCACTTGCAACCACTGTCAGCGGAAGTTGAGCAGAGGTGCAGACCCCTTAAAGTTCAGCACCAGCTCGCTCATCAACCACCTTGCGGCTAAACATTTCCACCAGCATGAGGAGTTCCAGAGGCTGAAGGCATCTGCTGCTGGCAGTGGCACCACACCCATCACTGCACAGCCTTCAGCAGCAGCAGCAGCAGCAACAGCAGCCACCCGCCCTCCTGCTCCTCCAGCAGCACCAGCAGGAGTGCGGAAACGCACTGCTCCTCCCCCCTCTGCAACTCCTGCCGCCGACACTGAGGCCTGTTCTGGCAGCCAGTCCTCAGTGGCCTCCTCTGCTGTGTCTGCTGATTCCCGTGTCAGCAAAAGGCCACGCCAGAGCCTTTTGAGCGAGTCCTTCCAGGGGGTGGTTAGGGCTCTGCCTCCCAGCAGCCGTCGCGTGCGGCAGCTGAACGGCTTGCTGGCACGGGCCATGTGCTCCCAACTCCTGCCGTACACGCTCGTGCAGGAGGGGAGCGACATTCGTGCGCTGCTTGCTTGCGCAGCCCCAGACTGGCAGCTCCCCAGCAGACACTTCTTTGCCCGCAAGGCCATTCCTGCACTGCACCGCTTTGTGATGGCCAATGTGGAGCGAGGGCTGGAGCACGCGGTTGGTGAAAGGGTCCACGTCACCATGGACTCCTGGAGCAGCCGCTTCGGGACAGGCTGCTACCTGTCCTTCACTGTCCACTGGGTCAGCTTGGTGGAAGGGGGTGAGGATGGGAGAGCAGCAGCGGGCACAGCAGCAGCAGCAACACAGTGGGTGGTGCCACCCCGCAGGGTCAGGGGAACTGCAGCAGGTTCCTCCGATCCTCTGCCATCCTCCGGCACACCTGGCCAAACCCCCCGCCTCAGCAGCAGCGTGAAGGCCCGCCACTGCCAAGCGCTGCTGCACTTGGTCAGCCTTGGGAAGACCAAGCTGACGGCAACCCATGTGTTGGCCAAACTCCAGGAGCAGGAGAGGATTTGGCTGACCCCCAGAGGCCTCAGAGTCGGAGAGGTGGTGGCCGACAATGGGGCCAATCTGGTTGCCGCAATAGACAGGGGAAACCTGACCCACATCCCTTGTCTTGCCCACGTGCTGAACCTGGTAGTGCAGAAGTTCTTGCGCACCTACCAGGGGATGGGCGAACTGCTGGAAACGGCAAGGAACGTTGTGCGTCACTTCCGGCGCTCGGCTGCAGCCTGTGCGAGCCTGGAAGACGTGCAAAAGGAGCTGGATCTGCCACGCCATCGGCTGATCCTTGACGTTCCGACTCGCTGGAACTCCACCCTGGCGATGTTGGAGCGTCTGGTTGAACAGAAGCGCGCTGTCAAACAGTACCTTGCCCTGGCCACTGTTTCCGCCGCTCAGAGAAGGGACAAGACCAGCAACATCCCGTCCATCGTCCCCGATGATGACTGGAGGCACATGCAGCAGGTGTGCTTAGTGCTGGCTCCCTTTCTGCAGGCCACTAACATGGTGAGCAGGGACCATGCTATGGTCTGCGAGTGGGTGCCCCTGGTTTGTCTGCTGAACAGGGCCCTCGATGCTTTGCTGGAACAGGGAGCGGCAGCCTTGGACCAGCAGGAGCGGCAAGCAGCTGCACAGTCCACCTCTGAGGGGGAGGAGGAGGAGGACTTGGTGGAGGTCCCTGACCTTGCTGCTGATGAGGGGGAGCAGCACAGTGCAGCTGAGTTGGTGCGGGGGTGGAGAGAGGATGAGGCTGACGAGGCAGAGGAGGAGGATGAGGACAGCAGCACTGCCGTCGATGTGCCAGCAGACGTGGCCCGCCTCTTCCCAATGGCAGCGCACATGCTGACATGCCTGCGCAGAGACCCCAGGGTGATCCAGATGAAGCAGAGGGAGGACATCTGGATCAGCATGATGTTGGACCCACGCCTCAAGGGGAAGTTGAGCCAGTTCCTGCCGCCTGCAGGAGGAGACCCAGCGCAACAAATAAGGAGCTTGCAGCAGGCCCTTGTTGAGCGCTTGGAGGAAGCCTTACCCCAGCCTTCCACCCCCACTGTCCAGCAGCCAGCACAGAGGCAGCAGCAGGTGCCTGCATCCAGCAGCAGCAAGCGCCCCACAGACCTGCTGTCTCTCAGCCACGAGCTCTACAGGACTGTAGAGGCTCCGGCAGCAGTGACTAGAGAGGAGATGCATGCAGCAGCATCCTCCTCCGGTCACAGCCAGCGCCTGACCCGCATGGTGGCTGACTACATGGGGTCGTACAGCGGGCTTGACAGCGATGCCCCTGTTGATCCCATGGAGTATTGGGTCAAGCGCATGGAGATCTGGAGCGAGCTGGCGCAGTACGCCCTGGAAGTGCTGTCCTGCCCCCCTTCCAGCGTGCTGTCCGAGCGCTGCTTCAGTGCAGCTGGTGGCGTGGTCACCGAGAAACGCTCACGTCTGTCTCACAA
The DNA here is from genome assembly GCF_040937935.1 of Hyperolius riggenbachi. NCBI lineage: Eukaryota > Metazoa > Chordata > Amphibia > Anura > Hyperoliidae > Hyperolius > Hyperolius riggenbachi. Next base: position 12,427,874 of record NC_090657.1, on the reverse strand, counting down.
GTCTGTGGACAGACTGACGTTTCTCAAGATGAACCAGGCGTGGGTGGAAGGCGAGTTCCTGGCCCCTGTTGTCGGCGAGAGGGGGACATGAACTGGCTGCCGGAACCATCGTTAATGTGCCTTACCACCCTTTACCACCTCCTGGCTCCTGCTCACTAAGCCAGCCTGGTTCACTTTGACTATTACGTCGCCTGCAGCCACACATTTTACACCTACAGTGGGCTGCTGTGTACTGCCCTTCTGCTGTCTGTCTGTGTTTCCCACTGCCAGGGTACACAGAATTACCTTCTTCTGCTGCCACTCTGCCACCAGCTATTACGTCAAACAATAGCTATATTGGTTGTAAAACCAAAAACCAAAAAACCATAAAAAAAAAAAAAAGGTTTAATTTTTCTGAGGTGCCCGGGTTGAAATCTGTGTTGTCCCAGTTGTGTATTGGACACAATGTGGGCTGCACGACCGCTGTCTGGGACCTCCTGTTGTGTTTATTTACAGCCCTGGTAACACCGCTAGGTACCAGGGCTATTATGTCACGCTGCCTACCTGCTGCCACACTCACACTACTCCTCCATACCTCCTCCTGCTGCTGCTGCTGCTGTCTGTCTGTGTTTCCCACTGCCAGGGTACACTACACAGATGATTTACCTTCTGCTGCCACTCTGCCACCAGCTATTACGTCAAACAATAGCTGCTCACATTACTCCTCCATTCCTCCTGCTGCTGTTGCTGTCTGTCTGTGTTTCCCACTGCCAGGGTACACAGAATTACCTTCTGCTGCCACTCTGCCACCAGCTATTACGTCAAACAATAGCTATATTGGTTGCAAAACCAAAACCCAAACAAACCATTAAAAAAAAAAAAAAAAGGTTTAATTTTTCTGAGGTGCCCGGGTTGAAAACTGTGTTGTCCCAGTTGTGTATTGGACACAATGTGGGCTGCACGACCGCTGTCTGGGACCTCCAGTTGTGTTTATTTACAGCCCTGGTATCACCGCTAGGTACCAGGGCTATTATGTCACGGCGAGCTGCCTGCCTCATTGACTGCCTGCTGCCACACACTCATCCTCCTCCTCCTGCTGCTGAATTTACCTCCTGCTGTCTTTGTGTTTCCACTGCCAGGGAGCACATACAATGGCGCTTCCAACATGCGTGCGCCCACCAGCTATTTGTTACGCTCAAAAATAGCTGCATTTCTTTAAAAAAAAAATTGAAAAGAGAAATACGTGAAGAAGAAGAAGACGATATTGAAAAAGAAGGAGAAGGTGAAGGTGAAGGTGAAGGTGAAGGAGAAGGTGAAGGTGAAGGTGAAGGTGAAGGTGAAGGTGAAGGTGAAGGTGAAGGTGAAGAAGATGAAGAAGAAGAAGATGAAGAAGAAGAAGAAGAAGAAGAAGAAGAAGAAGAAGAAGAAGAAAAAGAAGAAGAAGATGAAAAAGAAGAAGAAGATGAAGAAGAAAAAGAAGAAGAAGAAGAAGAAGAAGAAGAAGAAGAAGAAGAAGAAGAAAAAGAAGAAGAAGATGAAAAAGAAGAAGAAGATGAAGAAGAAAAAGAAGAAGAAGAAGAAGAAGAAGATGAAGAAGAAGAAGAAGAAGAAGAAGAAGATGAAGAAGAAGAAGAAGAAGAAGAAGAAGAAGAAGAAGAAGAAGAAGAAGAAGAAGAAGAAGATGAAGAAGATGAAGAAGAAGAAGAAGAAGAAGAAGAAGAAGATGAAGAAGATGAAGAAGATGAAGAAGATGAAGAAGATGAAGAAGAAGAAGAAGATGAAGAAGAAGAAGAAGAAGATGAAGAAGAAGAAGAAGAAGAAGAAGAAGAAGAAGAAGAGAGAAGAAGAAGAAGAAGAAGAAGAAGAAGAAGATGAAGAAGATGAAGAAGAAGAAGAAGAAGAAGAAGAAGAAGAAGAAGAAGAAGAAGAAGAAGAAGAAAAAGAAGAAGAAAAAGAAGAAGAAGATGAAGAAGAAAAAGAAGAAGAAGAAGAAGAAGAAGAAGATGAAGAAGAAGAAGAAGAAGATGAAGAAGAAGAAGAAGAAGAAGAAGAAGAAGAAGAAGAAGAAGAAGATGAAGAAGATGAAGAAGAAGAAGAAGAAGAAGAAGAAGAAGATGAAGAAGATGAAGAAGATGAAGAAGATGAAGAAGATGAAGAAGAAGAAGAAGATGAAGAAGAAGAAGAAGAAGATGAAGAAGAAGAAGAAGAAGAAGAAGAAGAAGAAGAAGAAGAAGAAGAAGAAGAAGAAGAAGAAGAAGAAGAAGAAGAAGAAGAAGAAGAAGAAGAAGAAGAAGAAGAAGAAGAAGAAGAAGAAGAAGAAGAAGAAGAAGAAGAAGAAGAAGAAGAAGAAGAAGAAGAAGAAGAAGAAGAAGAAGAAGAAGAAGAAGAAGAAGAAGAAGAAGAAGATGATGAAGAAGAAGAAGAAGAAGAAGAAGAAGAAGAAGAAGAAGATGATGAAGAAGAAGAAGAAGAAGAAGAAGAAGAAGAAGACAATATAGAAGAAGAAGAAGAAGATATAGAAGAAGAAGATCTAGAAGAAGAAGAAGAAAGATAAAGAAGAAGAAGAACAAGTATATACAGTAACACTACTGAACAAAATTAAGGACACAACTTCTCTTTCCACATTTTTTTTAAAGGAACATCCCCACATAATCACTTGCTGTTGTTACTTGGAAAAAAAGATGTTTCTTGCATCATTCACCCTCAAAACAAGTGTTGGAAGCTATTTAAGGCCAATTCGAATAGTCAGCTCGAATAGTGAGCTCGAATACCGACTCGAATAGTGAGCTCGAAGTCCGAGGTCGAATCGAATAGTAAAAATTATTCGACTCGAATATTCGACTGACCTCGAATAATTTACTATTCGAATTCGACCAAACTCGAATTTTAAAAAGGGGTATTTGAGCATCACTAGTGGAAACACACAGACAGCAGGATGAAATATAACAGCAGCAGCAGGTGTATGCAGAGCAGGGACAAGGTCCTCCAGCACCCAAGGCTGAGACACCAAAGTGCGCCCCTCCATCCCTCCCACCCAGTGCTGGTCGTAATGGAGAAAGCTACGCTTACGGATCATTACGCGTAATCTTACGCTATTACGCATTACGAAATTACGCTTACGGCATAGACAGTCAATTTCGGTACATGTCTATAATTACGCATAGTACTTACGCAATTACGCGTAAGTATTCCGCAATTAATGCGTAAGGTCATGCTGCCAAGCGGAAAAGTTGACGCATGGATCAATGTTAGGTAGCCGCCGACTTTAAGGGTTAATAGCAAAGCCCCCTTAAGTGCTAAGAGCCTCAAATTTGGAGAATATATTAAGGAGATCAGAAGGAATAAGAGGAAAAATTTTTTTTTCAAAAAGACCTTATAGTTTTTGAGAAAATCGATGTTAAAGTTTCAAAGGAAAAATATATACATTTAAAAACCCGCCGACTTTAACGGTTAATAGCAAAGCCTGCTTAAAATTTAGGAACACCAAATTCACAGGGTATATTAAGGGGATCAGTGGGAATAAGAGGAAAAATTTTTTTTTCAAAAAGACCTTATAGTTTTTGAGAAAATCGATTTTTAAGTTTCAAGGGCGAAAATGTCTTTTAAATGCGGAAAATGTCAGGTTTTTTTGCACAGGTAACAATAGTGTTTTATTTTCATAGATTCCCCCAAGTGGGAAGAGTTTTACTTACTTCGTTCTGAGTGTGGGAAATATAAAAAAAAAACGACGTGGGGTCCCCCCTCCCAGACCTCTTTAACCCCTTGTCCCCCATGCAGACTGGGATAGCCAGAATGCGGAGCACCGGCCGCGTGGGGCTCCGCACCCTGACTATACCAGCCCGCATGGTCCATGGATTGGGGGGTCTCGGAAGGGGAGGGGCAGCCAAGCTTTCCCCTCCCCCTCCGAGCCCTTGTCCAATCCAAGGACAAGGGGCTCTTCTCCACCTCCGATGGGCGGTGGAGGTGGAGGCCGCGATTTCCTGGGGAGGGGTCATGGTGGCATCTAGGAGTCCCCTTTAAAAAGGGGTCCCCCAGATGCCCACCCCCCTCCCAGGAGAAATGAGTATAGAGGTACTTGTAGTACCCCTTACCCATTTCCTTTAAGAGTTAAAAGTAAATAAACACACAAACACATAGAAAAAGTATTTTAATTGAACAAAAAACATAACCACGAAAAAAGTCCTTTAATATTCTTAATTAACCATTAATACTTACCTGTCCCTTTAAAAGCCAGTTCCCACGCAATATCCTCGGAAATATACTAATCAGTTACAATGTAACAAAGTTATTACAATATAACAACTTTGTTACTTTGTAACACCACCGCACCCGACGTCACTCGCCGCTCACCCGCCGGCCGCCGCATACACGCTAGTCCCCGCCGGCTCCCGCCGTCCACTCCGCCCACACCTGTCACTCATATACATGCTGGCACCCATGGGTGCCAGCATGTATATAGGTGACATGTGGGAGAGGCGGGGAGGGCAGCGGAGCCGGCGGGGACTTAGCGTCCCTTCACCCGACAGAGCTCTGAGCTATATTAGCTCAGAGCTCTCGAAAGCATCTTTGTATTTGGGCTCCAAGGAGCCCCATTGGTCCTTAGCAGACCAATGGGGTTTCTTCAAATCAGAAGGAACCCCATTGGTCTGCTAAGGACCAATGGGGCTCCTTGGAGCCCAAATACAAAGATGCTTAGAGAGCTCTGAGCTATAGCTCAGAGCTCTGTCGGTCCGTGCAGCGCAGACGCGGTGGCGGCGGCGGCGGTGAGTGACGTCGGGTGCGGCGTAGTTACAATGTAACAAAGTTGTTACATTGTAATAACTTTGTTACATTGTAACTGATTAGTATATTTCCGAGGATATTGCGTGGGAACTGGCTTTTAAAGGGACAGGTAAGTATTAATGGTTAATTAAGAATATTAAAGGACTTTTTTCGTGGTTATGTTTTTTGTTCAATTAAAATACTTTTTCTATGTGTTTGTGTGTTTATTTACTTTTAACTCTTAAAGGAAATGGGTAAGGGGTACTACAAGTACCTCTATACTCATTTCTCCTGGGAGGGGGGGTGGGCATCTGGGGGACCCCTTTTTAAAGGGGACTCCCAGATGCCACCATGAACCCCTCCCCAGGAAATCGCGGCCTCCACCTCCACCGCCCATCGGAGGTGGAGAAGAGCCCCTTGTCCTTGGATTGGACAAGGGCTCGGAGGGGGAGGGGAAAGCTTGGCTGCCCCTCCCCTTCCGAGACCCCCCAATCCATGGACCATGCGGGCTGGTATAGTCAGGGTGCGGAGCCCCACGCGGCCGGTGCTCCGCATTCTGGCTATCCCAGTCTGCATGGGGGACAAGGGGTTAAAGAGGTCTGGGAGGGGGGACCCCACGTCGTTTTTTTTTTTATATTTCCCACACTCAGAACGAAGTAAGTAAAACTCTTCCCACTTGGGGGAATCTATGAAAATAAAACACTATTGTTACCTGTGCAAAAAAAACTGACATTTTCCGCATTTAAAAGACATTTTCGTCCTTGAAACTTAAAAATCGATTTTCTCAAAAACTATAAGGTCTTTTTGAAAAAAAATTTTTTCCTCTTATTCCCACTGATCCCCTTAATATACCCTGTGAATTTGGTGTTCCTAAATTTTAAGCAGGCTTTGCTATTAACCGTTAAAGTCGGCGGGTTTTTAAATGTATATATTTTTCCTTTGAAACTTTAACATCGATTTTCTCAAAAACTATAAGGTCTTTTTGAAAAAATTTTTTTCCCTCTTATTCCTTCTGATCTCCTTAATATATTCTCCAAATTTGAGGCTCTTAGCACTTAAGGGGGCTTTGCTATTAACCCTTAAAGTCGGCGGCTTTTTTATATTATACGGGAGCGTAATATTACGCGATTACGGCAGACTGTGTAATTTCAATGGGAGTTTACTGTCTTACGCGTAATTTGTTACGCGTAAAACGTAACCCAACGGTCTATGCGTAATTAATTACGCGTAATACCGTAGCCTTACACGTAACGCTTACGGTGCATTTTTAGTGAATTACGATGCGTAATTACGCTAATGCGTAATTTCGGCCCAGCACTGCTCCCACCCCAGCTGTCACACACTGATTGTTATTAGAGTAAGAGGGCCACAGGGCCCACAACCTCCCCAACACCTTTATATCTAGTTATCTGGCTTGCAGTCACTGCTATGTATCCCCTTTTCTTATTTCTTTCTGCTTAATACACAATTAGGAATGACAGCTGAATGAATTGTGCGCCCCCTCCTACACTGCACCCTAAGGCTGGAGCCTCTCCAGCCTATGCCTCGGCCCGGCCCTGGGTGTATGTGTGTGTGGCAGTCGTCACTTCATGTACCCCTCTCGCCGACAACAGGGGCCATGAATTTGCCTTCCACCCACGCCTGGTTCATTTTGAGAAACGTCAGTCTGTCCACAGACTTGTGAGACAGACGAGATTGCTTCTCAGTAGAGTTGGGCCGAACCTCCGATTTTAGGTTCGCGAACCTGGTTCGCGAACTTCCGCGGAAGGTTCGGTTCGCGTTAAAGTTCGCGAACCGCAATAGACTTCAATGGGGATGCGAACTTTGAAAAAAGAAAATAATTATGCTGGCCACAAAAGTGATGGAAAAGATGTTTCAAGGGGTCTAACACCTGGAGGGGGGCATGGCGGAGTGGGATACATGCCAAAAGTCCCGGGGAAAAATCTGGATTTGACGCAAAGCAGCGTTTTAAGGGCAGAAATCACATTGAATGCTAAATGACAGGCCTAAAGTGCTTTCAAACATCTTGCATGTGTATACATCAATCAGGTAGTGTAATTAAGGTACTGCTTCACACTGACACACAGGTATGCAGTGGTGGGTTCACAGCACAGGTATGCAGTGGTGGGTTCAATGAACAGGTATACAGTGGCGGGTCCACTGAACAGAACAGGTATGCAGTGGCAGGTTCACTGAACAGGTATGCAGTGGTGGGTTCACAGCACAGGTATGCAGTGGTGGGTTCACTGAACAGGTATGCAGTGGTGGGTTCACAGCACAGGTATGCAGTGGTGGGTTCACAGCACAGGTATGCAGTGGTGGGTTCACAGCACAGGTATGCAGTGGTGGGTTCACAGCACAGGTATGCAGCCAGACAGGAACAAGTTAAGCCTAACTAATCTTTCCCTGAGAGACAGTCTGCAGCAGCTCGCCCTACTCTCACTAACGCAGGCAGCACACGAGTGACCGTAATGGCCGCCGCTGCCTGCCTTATATAAGGGGGGGTGGGGCTCCAGGGGCTAGTGTAGCCTAATTGGCTACACTGGGCCTGCTGACTGTGATGTAGAGGGTCAAAGTTGACCCTCCATGTGCATTATGGGGCGAACCGAACTTCCGCAAAGGTTCGCCTGCGGGACGCGAACGCGAACCACTGAAGTTCGCATGGAACCGTTCGCAGGCGAACCGTTCGGCCCAACTCTACTTCTCAGTGATGACTCCACCGGCTGCACTGAAGCAACGCTCTGACAGTACGCTGGAAGGGGGGCAGGAGAGCACTTCCAGGGCGTACTGCGCAAGCTCGCTCCAGATCGGCAGGTGCTTGACCCAATACTCCATGGGATCAACAGGGGCCACGCTGTCAAGCCCGCTGAAGGACCCCATGCGGGTCAAGCGCTGCCTGTGACTGGAGAAGGATGCTGCTACAGGCACCTCCTCTCTAGTCCTTGGCAGCTCTACACTCATGTAGAGCTCTTGAGTCAGAGACAGCAGGTCTGTGGTGCGAGTGCACTTGCTGCTGGTGGATGCAGGCACCTGCTGCTGCCTCTGTGCTGGCTGGACAGTGGGGGTGGATGGCTCAGGGAAGGATTCCTGCAAGCGCTCAACAAGGGACAGCTGCAAATCCCTCATTTGTTGCGCACGGTCTCTTCCTGCAGGCAGGAACTGGCTGAGCTTCCCCTTCAGACGTGGGTCCAGCATCATGCAGATCCAGATGTCCTCCCTCTGCTTCATCTGGATCACCCTTGGGTCCTTGCGCAGGCACCTCAGCATGTGCGCTGCCATTGGGAACAGTCTGGCCACGTCTGTTGGCACATCATCGGCAGCCCCAGAGCCGACATTGCTGTCCTCCTCTGCCTCCTCCACCTCATCCTCTCTCCACCCCCGCACCAGTCCAGCTGCGCTCTGCTGCTCCCCCTCATCAGCAGCAAGGTCAGGGACCTCCACCAACTCCGAGCCCTCCTCCTCAGAGGTGGCCTGTGAAGCTGCCTGCAGCTCCTGCTGGTCGAAGGCTGCCGCTCCCTCTTCCACCAGTGCATACAGGGCCCTGTCCAGCACACACACCAAGGGGACCCACTCGCACACCATTGCATGGTCCCTGCTCACCATGTTGGTGGCCTGCAGGAAGGGTGCCAGGACTGAGCACACCTGCTGCATGAGCCCCCAGTCCTCCGTGGAGATGATGGACGGGAGGTTGGTGGTGGCACGCCCAGTTGCAGTGAGGGAGGCAACTGTTGCTTGTGCAACGTACTGGCTGATAGCCTGCCTCTGTTCAACCAGACGCTCCAACATCGCCAGGGTGGAGTTCCAGCGATTTGGAACATCGAGCATGAGCCGGTGCTGTGGCAGGTGCAGCTCCTTCTGCACCTCTTCCAGGCTTGCCACGGCTGCAGGCGAGTGCCGGAAGTGACGCACAACCTTCCTTGCCGCCTCAAGGAGTCGGTCCATCCCCTGGTAGGTCCGCAGGAACTTTTGGACTACCAGGTTCAGGACGTGCGCCAGGCAGGTGATGTGGGTCAGGTCTCCCCTGCTGATGGCAGCGACCAGGTTTGCCCCATTGTCGGACACCACTTCTCCGACTCTGAGGCCTCTGGGGGTCAGCCAATTCCTCTCCTGCTCTCGGAGTTTGGCCAGGACGTGGTTCGCCGTCAGTTTGGTCTTCCCCAGGCTGACCAATTCCAGCAGCGCTTGGCAGTGGCGGGGCTTCACACTGCTGCTGAGGCGGGGGGTTTGGGCTGGTGTGGCGGAGGATGGAAGCGGATCAGAGGGACCTACTGCTGTTCCGCTGACCCTGCATGGTGGCACCACCCACTGCGTTGTTGGTGCTGCTGCTCTGACAGTGGCCGATGCTGCTCCCCCCACCTCACCCCCTTCCACCAAGCTGACCCAATGCGCGGTGAAGGACAGATAGCGGCCTGTCCCAAACCGGCTGCTCCACGAGTCCATAGTGACGTGGACCCGTTGACCCACCGCATGCTCCAGCCCTCTCCCGACATTGGCCATCACAGAGCGGTGAAGTGCAGGGATGGCAGTGCGTGCGAAAAAATGTTGGCTGGGGATTGGCCAATCGGGGGCTGCACACATCAGGAGCGCACGCATGTCGCTCCCCTCCTGCACAAGGGAATAAGGCAGGAGTTGGGAGCACATGGCCCGTGCCAGCAAGCCGTTCAGCTGACGCACGTGACGGCTGCTGGGAGGCAGAACCCTGACCACCCCCTGGAAGGTGTCGCTGAGCAGGGTCTGGCGAGGTCTTTTGCTGGCACGGGAATCAGTGGAGGGAGCAGAGGAGGCCACTGAGGACTGGCTGCCAGAACAGGCCTCAGTGTCGGCAGCAGGAGTTGCAGAGGGAGGAGGAGCAGTGCGTTGCTGATGCACTCCTGCTGCCGACGGCTTCGCAGTGGTGGCGGGTCTGCCACTGCCGCTGCCAGCTTCCTTCAACTTCACAAACTCCTCATGCTCGTGAAAGTGTTTCCCTGCAAGGTGGTTGACCAGAGAGGTGGTGCCAAACGCAGAGGGCTCCTTCCCTCTGCTGAGCTGCTTGCGGCACTGGTTGCAGGTGGCATACTTGCACTCCAAATATGGAAGGGGGAAAAAATTCCATATTGGGGAGGTGAAGTTGCCCCTTCGGCAGGAAGGTGCTGCTGCCGCTGGTCTCCCTGTGGTGGTTGGGGGGGGGGGGGTTCTTGGTGCGGCTGGTGGTGGCACTGGCAGAACTCGTCTCCTGATCAGCACGCTGTGTGGCCTGCATACCACGCCCACTTGTGATCCTGCCCATGCCTGCGATGCTGATCCTTCTAGCAAGGCCCGCAGACGCATCCTCCTCCTCCTCCTCCTCCTCAGAGCTGATGACATCCCCACTCCCAGGACCTGGCACCCAGTCTTTGTCCTTCACAATGTCATCATCATCCTCCCCCTCCACAAACATGTCCTGCTGGGATCCCCCAAACTCCCCTTCTGCATGCATGGACGGATGGACAGTCACCACTGTCTGACTGTCCAAAGCATCATCCCCCAAAGTGCCCATGAGCATTCCTTCCTCTGCCAATTCTTCCGCAACAGCACTCCATACCTTCTCTGTGCTTGGGGTCCATAAGAAGGTGCTGAGTGACAGGGTGCTGGTGTCGCCCGCTGGGGCTGGAGAACTGCACTCCTCCTCCTGCTCCCCAGGCAGTGCTGGGCGGCTGCTGCTGCTCTTGCGAACAGGAGTGGTGGCGGGGGTGGAGGACTCTGTTCCAGAGCTAATGGTGGCCTGCTCATCCACCATCAGTTCCACCACAGCGTCTGCGTCCTTCTCCTCAATAGGACGGCTATGACCTGGCGGTGGGAGGAACATCTGGGCCACACGCTGCTGCTGCTGCTGCTGTGTCTCTGCAGCGTGACTCCCAGCTGTTGGGCGGCCAAGGCGTCCACGGCCAGTGGCTAATGCCGGAATAGCCACTGGTGCAGACGCAGAACTGCGCATGGTGGTGGTGGTGCAGCTGCCACGCCCACGACCTCCTCTCTTGGCGATGCCCTTGCTGCCCTTGCTGCCCCTGCCCAGACCGCGGCTGCCAGTGCCAGACATTGTATATTTTTAATATTATACAAATGAAAAAAAAAACTTATGTATGTAAAGGCGGGTGGGACAAGTGGGGTACTTTAATGGGGTGGGACTGGTGGTGGTGGGTGTGTGAGGTGACGGACAGGTGTACTCTACAGCAGAGATCGGTGTAGCGCTAACGAGAGAGTGCGCACTGCGCACACAAAGACCCTAGCTGACGCTGACTGATGGTGTCAGACTACAGTACAATTCAGCTAAGACACAATAGAAGTAGTATATATATATAAACAATAGGAGGACGGGTGTAGCACTAACTGGAGGGTGCGTGCGCACACGCACACTAAGACCCTAGCTGACGCTAACTGACGGTCCCTAAACACAGACTAGAGTACAGTGAGTGAGTACACACAGTACTACTAGTACTAACCAGGGGCGTAGCAATAGGGGTTGCAGAGGTAGCGACCGCATCGGGGCCCTTGGGCCAGAGGGGCCCCGAAGGGCCCTCCCTCAACTACAGTTTTAGCTCTCTATTGGTCCTGTGCTCATAATAATCACTTCTATAGATACTTTGAATAGTGGTAATCATTAACAAACTGTTCCCCATCCCCTTCTTGCACCTCTGACACTGCAGTTGCCATTGGCAGGGATTGCTATGTATAGAGTGCTTGGGGGTAATCAGTAACAAGCTGCTCCCCATCCCCTTCTTGCACCTCTGACACTGTAGTTGCCATTGGCAGGGATTGCTATGTATAGAGTGCTTGGAGGTAATCAGTAACAAGCTGCTTCCCATCCCCTTCTTGCTCCTCTGACACTGTAGTTGCCATTGGCAGGGATTGCTATGTATAGAGTGCTTGGGGGTAATCAGTAACAAGCTGCTCCCCATCCCCTTCTTGCACCTCTGACACTGTAGTTGCCATTGGCAGGGATTGCTATGTATAGAGTGCTTGGGGGTAATCAGTAACAAGCTGCTCCCCATCCCCTTCTTGCTCCTCTGACACTGTAGTTGCCATTGGCAGGGATTGCTATGTATAGAGTGCTTGGGGGTAATCAGTAACAAGCTGCTCCCCATCCCCTTCTTGCTCCTCTGACACTGTAGTTGCCATTGGCAGGGATTGCTATGTATAGAGTGCTTGGGGGTAATCAGTAACAAGCTGCTCCCCATCCCCTTCTTGCACCTCTGACACTGTAGTTGCCATTGGCAGGGATTGCTATGTATAGAGTGCTTGGGGGTAATCAGTAACAAGCTGCTCCCCATCCCCTTCTTGTACCTCTGACACTGTAGTTGCCATTGGCAGGGATTGCTATGTATAGAGTGCTTGGGGGTAATCACTAACAAGCTGTTCCCCATCCCCTTCTTGCACCTCTGACACTGTAGTTGCCATTGGCAGGGATTGCTATGTATAGAGTGCTTGGGGGTAATCAGTAACAAGCTGCTCCCCATCCCCTTCTTGCACCTCTGACACTGTAGTTGCCATTGGCAGGGATTGCTATGTATAGAGTGCTTGGGGGTAATCAGTAACAAGCTGCTCCCCATCCCCTTCTTGTACCTCTGACACTGTAGTTGCCATTGGCAGGGATTGCTATGTATAGAGTGCTTGGGGGTAATCAGTAACAAGCTGCTCCCCATCCCCTTCTTGTACCTCTGACACTGTAGTTGCCATTGGCAGGGATTGCTATGTATAGAGTGCTTGGGGGTAATCACTAACAAGCTGCTCCCCATCCCCTTCTTGTACCTCTGACACTGTAGTTGCCATTGGCAGGGATTGCTATGTATAGAGTGCTTGGGGGTAATCAGTAACAAGCTGCTCCCCATCCCCTTCTTGCACCTCTGACACTGTAGTTGCCATTGGCAGGGATTGCTATGTATAGAGTGCTTGGGGGTAATCAGTAACAGGCTGTTCCCCATCCCCTTCTTGTACCTCTGACACTGTAGTTGCCATTGGCAGGGATTGCTATGTATAGAGTGCTTGGGGTAATCCGTAACAAGCTGTTCCCCATCCCCTTCTTGCACCTCTGACACTGTAGTTGCCATTGGCAGGGATTGCTATGTATAGAGTGCTTGGGGGTAATCAGTAACAAGCTGCTCCCCATCCCCTTCTTGCTCCTCTGACACTGTAGTTGCCATTGGCAGGGATTGCTATGTATAGAGTGCTTGGGGGTAATCAGTAACAGGCTGTTCCCCATCCTCTTCTTGCACCTCTGACACTGTAGTTGCCATTGGCAGGGATTGCTATGTATAGATTGCTTGGGGGTAATCAGTAACACGCTGCTCCCCATCCCCTTCTTGCACCTCTGACACTGTAGTTGCCATTGGCAGGGATTGCTATGCATAGAGTGCTTGGGGGTAATCAGTAACAATCTGCTCCCCATCCCCTTCTTGCACCTCTGACACTGTAGTTACCATTGGCAGGTGTTGGTGCGCCGTATCAATTTATGTATAGAGTGCTTGGGGGGCCCCATTGTAAAACTTGCATCGGGGCCCACAGCTCCTTAGCTACGCCACTGCTAACTAAACAATAGAAGAATCGAGCTAAATAGTACAACTAGGGTTGCCAGGTCGGCTGATGGAGAAAACCGGACAGGGGGTGGAGTTAGGGGCGGAGTCAGAAGCGCACTTTTATGTAGAGTGGGGCTAAGCAATGGGCTTTTTAAAAAATGTTTACAGTATTTATATCGCACTGACATCTTCTGCAGCACATTAAAGAGTACATAGCCATGTCACTAACTGTCCTCACCAGTACATGCACATAAGAGACCACTTTTCACCAGTAAATGCACATAATAAGAGACCGCTTTTCACCAGTAAATGCACATAATAAGAGACAGAGCAGAAAACTATTACAAAACTGGAAAACTATGCAAATAATGCAATGCATTTATGGCGTTTTTGCACAGTGAAGTGGTCGATTTCTTGCGGGAAGTTTTAAAATTTATTTTTTTTTTCCCACCAAAATTTTTTATTGAGAACAATAAAGTGGACATACATAGGCATAAAGTTAAAATATAAATCTGCGCATACATGTATGTACACATTTTGAGCAAATATAACAAATATAACAGTATAACAGTATAAATTGCGTTGTACAATAGTATGAATTCAAGTGTAAAGTATAGTAAGCAGCGGGCTCAGGCGAGATTGAATGAGATTGAAAGTCACGCCTGGACTATACGGAGGGGAGATAGAGCGGAGCCAATGCACACAAAGAGCGGAAATACAACCAGAGAATTATAGGTCACTCACTCACCATATCTCCAGACTCCTGACCTTACCTTGCTTCCTTCGCAGATGCAGAATCGCATTGCAAATGACGTGAGTGACGCACGTCATGCGTGCGTTGGCAACGCAGCGTTGGCGTTGCCGTAGCAACGTCGGGAAGCGCGGGCTCGGGGGCGGTACTTAAGCTGGCGTAACTTACGCCGCGTAAGCTGGCTGGCTGTGCCTTTGACTGACAGCCAGGTAGCGAATCAGCGGTCGCGCAGCGCTGGCGGACGGGTGGCGGCAAGTGGCAAAAGGCATAAAACTGGACATCTTAATTGTCCGGTTTAACATGCCTTTTTGGACAGGACACAGCGGCCAAAAACCGGACTGTCCGGTCTAAAATCGGACACCTGGCAACCCTAAGTACAACAGGTGTGACTAGATTACTGAGAGGCAGATACAGCCGGACAGGTATAGCAGTAAAGCTGGGCCTTGCTAACTACAAAATAGTACAATAATCTATCTAACACAGAAGTAGTAGTACAGGAGTAGAGTAGGACAGGTGAGAGCACAGGTAAGGTAGAGACTAGAGCACAGAGCAGGGCAGGCACAGGGCCTAGCTGCTGGCTGCAGGCCTGCAGCAGCAGCACCAGTGACAGTCTCCCTCCCTAGTCCCTAATCACACTAACTAAACTGCCTAAAATACAATCTATCTACAATACAAAGCAATACAGTTGAAGATCAAGTGTTGGAGTGTAAAAACGTTAGGTTTAGAGCAATGGCAATGCACTTGCACACAGGCAAAAAGCACTGGAGCAGTTCTCTCAGTACAATCAGTCAGTAAGTCGCAAGCAGGACGAGTGAGGCAAGATGGCATCCGCTATTTATAGAGGGGGGCTTGGCTAGGCTACCCCTCTGTGATTGGCTGCAGTCAGAGGGCTGGGAGTCCTCTGATTCGCTTGTGAGGACTCGAGGTGACGTCTGTCGTGACGCTATCCGAGCTCGGATAGCTAGGATATCTCCGGATAGCTGCTTGCTATCCGAGTGCGCTCGGCAGGGCCGGCGCTACCATTAAGGCAAAGGAGGCAGCTGCCCCAGGGCCCCAGAGCTTGTAGGGGCCCCCAGTGGCTACAAGAGGAAAAAAAATTCAAATCGACCTTGTAGTTTTTGAGAAAATCGATTTTAAAGTTTCAAAGGAAAAAAAAAACACATTTAAAAACCTGCCGACTTTAATGGTTAATAGCAAATCCACCTTAAATGCTAGAAACCCTAAATTTGCAGGGTATGTTAAGGAGATCATTAGGAATAAGAGGAAAAAACAATTTTTCAAAAAGACCTTATAGTTTTTGAGAAAATCGGTTTTAAGTTTAGAAGGAAAAAAGTATAGTTTTAAATGCGGTAAATGTCACTTTTAGTAGCAAACCTAACGGTAGGAAATTTATTGCGCTTTCGTTTGATGCATGTAAAATTACACTGACGGGGTTTCCAGGGGGTCCATACGCAGCCGCAGCGCTTTGGCCAGGGATCGCTATATAGCCGCAATATGGCTGTATGAAAATCCCTGGCATTTTTTCCTATTTTCCCCAAAAAAATTTTATGTTTAGAGTGTGGGAATTTAAAAAAAAAATTATGTGGGGTCCCCCCTCCTGAAACTTTTTAACCCTTTGTCCCCCATGCAGGCTGGGATAGCCAGAATGTGGAGCTCCGACCGATTGGGACTTCACACCCTGACTATACCAGCTGCAAAAAAGGTCCCCTAATGCCGATTTTTTTTCCGGGGTATATGTTGAGGGGGGCCCCCCAGGTTTATTTTGCCCTGGGGCCCCATTGTTGCTTAAACCGGCCCTGGCGCTCGGATAGCACAGCCCGGATAGCTAATACTATTCGAGCTCGGTATTCGAGCTTGAATAGTGAAAAAGCGCTAGGATATCCGAGTAACTCGGATATCCTAGCTCTGATGAGCACCACTGCAACGGTAGTTGCCTGGCAGTCCTTCTGGCATAAGTAGTGTCTGAGTCAAAACCCTGGAACAAGCACACAGCTAATCAAGTAAAACCTGAGTCAGAGCACCTGATCTGCTGCATGCTTGTTCAGGGTCTATGGCTAAAAGTATTAGAGGCAAAGGATCAGGACTGCGAGGTACCTAGTATTGTTTAAAGAGACTCCGTAACAAAAATTGCATCCTGTTTTTTATCATCCTACAAGTTCCAAAAGCTATTCTAATGTGTTCTGGCTTACTGCAGCACTTTCTACTATCACCATCTCTGTAATAAATCAACTTATCTCTCTCTTGTCAGACTTGTCAGCCTGTGTCTGGAAGGCTGCCAAGTTCTTCAGTGTTGTGGTTCTGTGATGCATCTCCCCCCTCCAGGCCCCTCTCTGCACACTGCCTGTGTATTATTTAGATTAGGGCAGCTTCTCTCTTATCTTTTACAAGCTGGATAAATCCTCCTCTGAGCTGGCTGGGCTTTCACATACTGAGGAATTACATACAGGCAGAGCTGTCTGCACTCTGCAGGAAGAAACAGCCTGACACTTCAGTGGAAGATAGCTGCAGGGGGAAAGAAACACACAAATGATCTCCTGAGATTCAAAAGGAAGGCTGTATACAGCCTGCTTGTGTATGGATGTATTTTCTATGTGTGGACATACTGTACATCAACCTACTTCCTGTTTTGGTGGCCATTTTGTTTGTTTATAAACAAACTTTTTAAAACTGTTTTTAACCACTTTTAATGCGGCGGGGAACTGTGAAATTGTGTCAGAGGGTAATAGGAGATGTCCCCTAACGCACTGGTATGTTTACTTTTGTGCGATTTTAACAATACAGATTCTCTTTAAAAGGAAATAAATATGGCAGCCTCCATATACCTCTCTCTCACCTCGGATTGCCTTTAATGCAGACCGGCTGCGGATGAACAAAAAGGTAGCATACTAGGCCTATCACTCTTTGAACTTTTCTCTCCTTAGTTTCCTCCCAGGAGATCATTTTTCACTTTATCTAAAAATAACTTTTCAGTACTTAGCAATTTAAAAAGTACTAAAAAGTAAGTTAAAAAGATAATATCAAACTTATTTCAGGCATGCCTGCTGGGAGCCATAAGGGTATTTTATTGGAAAGGGTGCTCTGGGTTTTTTTGTTTTTCAAGAGAACTTTCAATGAGCCTGCACATAATCATCTTTACTGCTGGCAGACAAGAAAAAAAAAAAAGCACCAACTGCCATTATCAATAACCACACCCCCTAACAATGCGATAGGCGAAAAGGTTGGATTTTTTTATAGCTATACAGTACATATGCACAGAGAAGATACTGGTTGCTTGGCAGTTGGAAACAGCTGTTATTTTCCACAATGCAACAAGGCTCATAGACAGGAAACCGCCAAGACCTAGGTCCTGACATCACACTGTGGGAGGGGTTTCTTGGAGAAAAGGTAAAGATTTGTCATGAAAAAAGGGGCATCAGCTACTGATTGGGGTGAGGTTCAATCCTAGGTTACAGTTCCTCTTTAAGTAGATGCATGCTAAACCTAAAAAGTATTCGAATTACAGCAGTCTCCCAGAGCAGCGCTGGCCGGGTCAGTCCTCCGGGGCACCTTAGTTACTCGTGTTGCTATGCTGTTTCTGCATGCAGAAGCCAATTAAATAAGAAGAAAGTCAGTCTGCTAATCACCCCGTGT
Organism: Hyperolius riggenbachi; assembly: GCF_040937935.1. Lineage (NCBI taxonomy): Eukaryota > Metazoa > Chordata > Amphibia > Anura > Hyperoliidae > Hyperolius > Hyperolius riggenbachi. The sequence continues at coordinate 12,410,222 of NC_090657.1, read as the reverse complement.
AACTTGTGAGCCCGGACATCCCATAAACGCACGCCTGTGGACTTCGTAATCCTGGATCATGCAGACTGAACATTCCTGCCTGTGACTCTGACGGCGTAGCAGCCAGACAGATTACATTCCGCTGGAGCCTGGACCATTCTGAACTGGGTGTGAGGCAAACCTCTCCTAAAAAAAAATCCTCCAGGCGCAGGTGGCTGGAAGAACAGGTAGAGCCGTGATATGTGAACTGAGATGTCACTGCAGCGGGGGGAGGGGAACGTTCATTTCCCTCTTTCCACAGCCACCATCTTTCTTACCTTATAAACTAAGCCAGTTGCCTGGCTGTCATGCTGGGCTTTGGGTTTTTGTTATTTTGAGTCACACACCTGCAACAAGCATGCAGCCAGTGGAGCCAGACCAAAGTCACCGCATGTGATCTGCATACTCATTCTGGGCCAGTGTCTTCAAGTATTGCAGGCAGAGAATCAGCACAGAAGCCAGGCAACTGGCATTGTTTATAACTTCTCACGTCAGGCTCCCTGTAACACATTAGCAGCTTCAATAGAGTTATCTCATTTGAGATAAGTGCACTGTTTCTGACCTCAGCCGGCAGAACTTCTTGTGCTGTAAATTCTTGGAATGCTTTGATCTCTCCCTGCTAACAGAAAACATAGAAACTGAAAGCAGAAGTCCTCTGTTGTCTCACACTGCCCCTAGTGACAAGTGGCTATAAATACACATTACAGCTGTACTAATTAAAAGCAGGGAAATGTAACAAATAAGATATAAAAAAATATGATAAAATAAATGCTTTCATGCCTGCTGCCTCTCCCCAGCACCAAAGCAACTTAAAGAGGAACTCCAGTGAAAATAATGTAATTAAAAAGTGCTTCATTTTTACAATAATTATGTATAAATGAATTTAGTCAGTGTTTGCCCATTGCCAAATCTTTCCTCTCCCCGATTTACATTCTGACATTTATCACATGGTGACATTTTTCCTGCTGGCATGTGATGTCAGTGGAAGTAGCTGCTGCTTGCTTTTTTCTTTGGCAGTTGGAAACAGCTGTAAACAGCTATTTCCCACAATGCAACGAGGTTCACAGACTGCCAGTACCATGGTCCTCAGAGTTTCTTGTGGGAGGGATTTCACCACAATGTCAGCCATACAGCGCCCCCTGATGATCCATTTACAAAAGGAATAGATGTCTCATTAAAAGGGGTATCCGCTACTGATTGGGATGAAGTTGAATTCTTGGCCACGGTTTCACTTTATCCCTCCTGGCGGTCTATTAAAAACCGCCACAGGGGCAGCACAGCAGTTTTTGGGGTTTTTTTTTTGTTTTGTTTTTTTAAATCATGTAGCGAGCCTAGGGCTCCCCCCACCCTCTTCGATCGCCTCCGGCGATCAAGCCTGTCCGGAAATCCCGCTCTGAACTGGATTTCCATTAGGGCTTCCCCCGTCGCCATGGCGACTGGCGGGATGATGTCACCGACGTCTTGACGTCAAAGGGAGTCCCAATCCACCCCTCAACGCTGCCTGGCACTGATTGGCCAGGCAGCGCTTGGGGTCGGGGGGGGGGGGGGGCGCGGCGGGTTCCGGCGGTGACTGGAGTGCACACGCAGCTAGCAAAGTGCTAGCTGCGTGTAGCAAAAAAAAAAAATATCCAAATCGGCCCAAGAGGGCCGGAGAAATCCTCCTGCGTGGCTTACCCCGAACGACGTGGGTTACCGCCAGGAAGGTTAAGTCACTACACGCCACGGTACACAGCGGCCCGGGGTACGACAAATTCATTTTTTAAGGAAAGACAGATGCTAGAGGACTTGGGGGCCCTGGCAGGGTCCAAGCTTAATTTTTCCTAGGGGCCCCTGGGCTCCTTAAATAGGTCCTGCTAACAATATGCAGCAGTGAAGGGGAGATTCCTCAGCTGTCTTCAGGGGGGGGGGGGGGGGACCACTAATGGATTCTAACTGCAAATTTGATCAGAGGGCAATTTGGTAGACTGACTCTTTAAAATCTTCCTGTTTGTTGCACATTTGTGCATTGTAGGTGTGGATGGCTGCCTGTCCCTGTTACACAGATGTAACAGCACAGATAAGGTATACAGTGTACTACTCACCAGGCCAAGGTTTCATCACATGGCCCCGGGGAAAGGAGTGACAATACACTCTCTACTTTGTTTCAGTAAATCTTCCTTTATCACAATATCTCACTAAATAATAATAACTACAATGCTACAATCAAAAAAAGAGATCTATAGTTGTTTTTTGGCAGAACACTTGGCAGGCAGTTAAATAAACACTTGGAAGACACATATATAGTATATGCGCTCTTGTGACTCACACACCTCTGCGACAATGCGCATCTGGGGAGGGGACAACTGAACTATTTCTTAAAGGATACCGGAGGTGACGTGTGACATGATGAGATAGACATGGGTATGTACAGTGCCTAGCACACAAATACCTAGGCTGTGTTCCTTTTTTTCTTTCTCTGCCTGAAAGAGTTAAATATCAGGTATGTAAGTGGCTGACTCAGTCCTGACTCAGACAGGAAGTGACTGCAGTGTGACCCTCGCTGATAAGAAATTCCCCTTTTTACCTCTTTCTTGCTCTCAGAAGCCATTTTCTGCTAGGAAAGTGTTTTATAGTTGGAATTTCTTATCAGTGAGGGTCACACTGTAGTCACTTCCTGTCTGAGTCAGGACTGAGTCAGCCACTTGCATACCTGATATTTAACTCTTTCAGGCAGAGAAAGAAAAAAAGGAACACAGCATAGTTATTTGTGTGCTAGGAACTGTACATACACCTGTCTATCTCATCATGTCACATGTCAGTTCGGGTATCCTTTAAATATCAGGTATGTAAGTGGCTGACTCAGTCCTGACTCAGACAGGAAGTGACTACAGTGTGACCCTCACTGATAAGAAATTCCAACTATAAAACACTTTCCTAGCAGAAAATGGCTTCTGAGAGCAGGAAAGAGATAAAAAAAAAGTGTCAAGAGTTCATAAATGTTAGCTCTGGTATACTTCAATGAATGTGTCATTGAGAAAAAGAATAAAACAGTAAAAACTTAAAAAGTAGATTTAAACATAAAATATAACTGTGGAATATCTTAAAAAGCTATTTTTTAAGAGAAGGAAGATAGATACAATCGTTTATTTCATTAGTTTATTTTCGCCTTGGGTGTCCTTTAATGCAGCTGATGCTACTTGCTGAGGTCCTCTCTGTAGCCTCCTCCCCAGTGTTTTCCCTGAACATCTCCCGATTCCAGTATGCGACTGACATCACTGGGCAGTGCAGCGCTTGCTTTTCAGTGTCCAACTTCCCACTCCGATGGCCGGCCACTGTGATAGTCTCTGCTCAGCAACAGGGCCAACAGAAGAGAATGGAAATGAGAAATAAACTTCTGAGATAATTACCGTAATTGTATGTGTAGTAGTTGTGGTAAACAGAACTTTTCTGGAGTGTGATATATACTCATCTTCAGTTCAAAGAGAATCTGTACTCTCAAATTCTTACAATAAAAAGCATACCATCCTATTAATTTAGTTCTCCTGGGCCCCTCTTTGCCATTTCCGCTGCTCCCTGCCGCGATCCTGGCTTTTCATCAACAGTTTTAGGCAGTGTTTACAAACAAAAAACATAGCCGCTAATCATGTTACAGTATACTACAAGTTTTTATTACATAGAGAATTATCTGCACTCCAGTCTGGGATTCTCAGTTCTCAGCATGAGACAGGCAGCTCCCTTCCCTGTCAGAGCTCTCTGTCTGGGAGTAGTAAACAAAGCACACAGAACCTGCAGGGGGCGTGGAGGGAGCTTGCATAACTTCTCCTTATCACAGCAGAGGCAGTGCATTCCTCTCTGAGTCAACAAAGCTTGACAAAGAAAAGAAGATTAGATATATTACAGAGACAGTACAACTAGAAAAGGCTGCAGTAATCCAGACCATGTTAGAACAAGTATAGGAACTTATAGGATAGAAGAAATAAGGCTGAACATTTTGTTACAGAGTCTCTTTAAGTAAAAATAAAAATGGCAACCTCCATATCCCTTTCACTTCAGGAAGTGAACCTAAAGTGGTTCTAAAATCCTGCACAGGACACAAGGAAAACAGAGAAATGCACCCTGTGTGTTTTTAGAGAAAAGAGCCCCTTCATCTCTAAGTCATCAAAAGTGTAATTTGATCTCTCAGCTGTGCCAGCACAGAACTTCATCAGTCCTTGGCAGACACAGCTAATGTGTATAGACTGGATGTTAATCCTTTGTCTGTTTTCATGAAAGCAGGAAGTAGACACACTGCAGATTTATTGCAAGAGTAAGCTGTAACAAAGAAATGTTTTTCGGTAATGGTCATTATGCTGTTTATCTTTTAGAGCAAAGAGGATGTTCTGAGTTCAGGTCCGCTTTAAGGGGCTAAATTTGAAGTCTGAGCTGTGAACATTGGCCATGACGGTGTGAAGTAGCAACTTCTCCAACCAGCTTCAACACACACAGAAGTAGTGACCTTATGAACGTTTCAGCACTATACTGTTATCAGGGGGGTTTGCACAGCCAGATACAAGGGTTTTAAACTTCTATTTATTTTTTAGGAGCGCAGTCACTTCGATTGGACATGTCTGAATACACAAGCAATTAAAAATAAGGAACACAGGCAAGCTCTTAGCAGGACTGGTGATATAGATAGATAGATAGATAGATAGATAGATAGATAGACACATACACACGCACACACACACACACACACACACACACACGCGCACACGCACACGCACACGCACATTTTGCAGAGACTATAGCATTATAACTGTCTCAAAGGAGCTCACAATCTAATCATTACTATAGTCATATGTATCTATGATAGTCTAAGGCCAATTTTGGGAGAAAAAACAAATTAACTTACCTATATGTTTTTGGGACTGGGATTGGGAGGCATTATATAGGTATATGGTAGCTTGTGCACTCTCCAGACAGCTGAATAGCACACCAGGAAGCAATATACTATATTATATCAGAAAGCCTTTGTGCCCTCTAGATAGAGTATCAGGGGCGTAGCAAAAGGGGTTGCAGAGGTTGCGATCGCATCGGGGCCCTTGGGCCAGAGGGGCCCTGAAGGGCCCTCCCTCAACTTCAGTATTAGCTCTATTTGTCCTGTGCTGGCAATAATCACTTCTATGGATACTTTGAATAGTGGTAATCATTAACAAGCTGTTCCCCATCCCCGTCTTGCACCTCTGACACTATAATTGCCATTGGCAGGTTTTGGTGCGCTGTATCAATTGTTATGTGTAGAGTGCTTGGGGGGGCCCATTGTAAAACTTGCATCGGGGCCCACAGCTCCATAGCTACGCCACTGCAGAGTAGTGCGGGGAGCAGTAGGTGTATAATAATATAAGTCTATATTATATAAGGTAGCTTTTGTGCCCTCCAGATAGCAAAGTAGTGCCTCTGCATGGATGAAATGAGTGGATGGCTGGAGGAAGTGTTAGCAGTACATTGCTTTCAGAGTGCCATGCTCAGCTGAGCAGCATCCAGGCGGGCAGCAATGGCTGGCCAGATGTTACAAATACGTTTTACCGCATGATTGATCAAGGCCCATCCCCCAGCGACCCCAGCCTCCTGTATTGATTGGCAACCCACCCTGGTTATTGTGCAGCAACTGAATGGCAAACCACTCCTGCCTGGATGCTGGGTGGCAAACTGTGCTTTATACAGGGGCGTATCTGGGTAATATAGTACCTATGGCAAACACTGAAATTGAGCCCCCTGCCCAGTCAGAACCCCCTTTCCCGATAAAAACTTTATAATTTCTTGCGTACATGTGTTATGGTTGCCTGTTTTTTTTGGCTATGGGTATTGCTGAAGTTACTTTTTTGGAAATATCTCATTTATTCCCTCTCTGTCCACTTTTCTAACGCTAAGCCAAGTGCACTCTACATACATAAAATAAGTAGTCATAATTATGTAGCCATGTTCCCCAAATAACAGAATGAATCTGATCTAAGGTCTGAGTGACGGGGAGGCACAGGGGGCAGGCATGGCAGCACAGAGGAGGGGCAGGCATGGGGGTGCAGCACAGAAGCAGGGATGGCGCCCATGGTGCTGTGGCGCCCATGGCATGAGCCATGCCTGCACCCCTCTAGATACGCCTCTGGCTTTATAAAGCATAAAAATCAACACAACAGCCCAAAAAATTGTATTTTTTCAAAATATATAAACAGGGCAGCCTTCTTATCCTTCTTGATGCAGTCTTGCTTTATATTTTCAATTCAAATTTGTATGTATGTGAAACTAGGATGGTATAGAAATGTGTAGCAGCGCCACCTACTGTACATGATGAAATAACAACTCTCCAATGTAGCTCTTGTGTCAAACTGATTATTATGACCAGACACACTTTTCCTTTTGTTCCATCAATTTACATACATGTCAGCTTAGGCAGGTTCAAACTTACATAAAAAACAACAGCCTTCTGTCATGCATACAGGATATGTGTTACTGTGCTGAATACAGGAGGCTGGCAAACATAGGACTGGAAACAGGAGAAAGGAACTTTAAGTGGCTTCCTTCTCTGCCTTTAGATTTGTATATGATGGTGTATTTAACCTTTTTACTCCTGTGATTTGGTTTGCATAGCTCCCAACTGTCCCTCTTTGGGTGCCCTGTCCACCTGTCCCTCTTTCCTCCTCATTTGTCCCTCTTTCAGGACTTTGTCCCTCTTTCTATGTAAATATATATATTTCTCTACTAAAAATGTGTTTCATTGGGCCTGATTCACAAAGCGGTGCTAACAGTTAGCACGCTGGTGAAAAGCCCTTTATCACGCCTAAACTCAGTTTAGGCATGATGAGTTTAGGTGTGATAAGTTTAGATGTGATAAGTTTAAGCGTGATAACTTTAGGCATGATAAGTTTAACCTTCCTGGCGGTAAGCCAGAGCTGAGCTCGGGCTATGCCGCCGGAAGGCACCGCTCAGGCCCCGCTGGGCCGATTTGCATAATTTTTTTTTGCTGCACGCAGCTAGCACTTTGCTAGCTGCGTGCAGTGCCCGATCGCCGCCGCTACCCGCCGATCCGCCGCTATCCGTCGCGCCGCAGCCACCCCCCAGACCCCATGCGCTGCCTGGCCAATCAGTGCCAGGCAGCTCTATGGGGTGGATCGGAATCCCCTATGACGTCACGACGTCGTTGACGACGGTGACGTCATCCCGCCCCGTCGCCATGAACGGGATCTCCTGATCGCCGATCGCCGGCGGCGATCGGAGGGGCTGGGGGGATGCCGCTGAGCAGCGGCTATCATGTAGCGAGACTTTGCTGCCCCCTGGCGATTTTTTAGCAAACCGCCAGGAGGGTTAAGCACCAACTGGGTTAGCACTGCAGTGCACAGCTGATCAAAAGTTTTGCGTTAGCAAAGTCTGGTGCACTTCGCATAGAGTTTAATGGCGCTGCTTTGTGTGCGGGACTTTGCACGCTATCTACACTTATCATGCCTAAACTTATCACGCCTAAACTGGCTTTTCACCTAAACTTATCACACCTAAACTTATCACACCTAAACTTATCACACCTAAACTTATCATGCCTAAACTTATCACGCCTAAACTGGCTTTTCACCAGAGTGGTGCAATGGTTATCACGCCTAAAGTCTCTAACTGGGTTAGCACCGCTTTGTGAATCGAGCCCCTAAACTTATCATGCCTAAAGTTATCACACCTAAACTTATCACACCTAAACTTATCACACCTAAACTTATCACACCTAAACTTATCACGCCTAAACTTATCACACCTAAACTGGCTTTTCACCAGCGTGGTACAATGGTTATCACGCCTAAAGTCTCTAACTGGGTTAGCACCGCTTTGTGAATCGAGCCCATTGACT